>NW_027457990.1:0-190366 GCF_050624435.1 Tenrec ecaudatus | reverse complement strand
GAACCTACATAGTCCAAGTCCCCGCTGGGGAACTTACATAGTCCAAGGGCCCGCTAGGGAAACTACATAGTCCAAGTGCGCGCTAGGGAACTTACATAGTCCAAGGGCCCGCTAGGGAACCTACATAGTCCAAGTGCCCGTTAGTTAACCTAGATAGTCAAAGTGCCCGCTTGGTAACCTAGATAGTCCAACAGCCCGCTAGGTAACCTACATACTCCAAGAGCCCGCTAGGTAACGTTGATAGTTCAAGTGCCAGCTAGGTAACCTAGATAGTCCAAGTGCCCGCTAGGTAACCTACCAAATCTAATTGCCCGCTAGGTTATCTATGTAGTCCAAATGCCCGCTAGGGAATCTACATAGTCCAAGGGCCCGCTAGTTAACGTAGATAGTCCAAGTGCCGCTAGTTAATCTACATAGTCCAAGGGCCCGCTAGTTAACCTACATAGTCCAAGTACCCGCTAGTTAACCTAGATCGTCCAAGTGCCCGCTTGGTAACCTAGATAGTGCAACAACCCGCTAGGTAACCTATTTATTCCAAGAACCCGCTGGGTAACGTAGATAGTTCAAGTGCCTGCTAGGTAACCTAGATAGTCCAAGTGCGCGCTAGGTAACCTAAAAAATCTAAGTGCCCGCTAGGTTATCTATGTAGTCCAAATGCCCGCTAGGGAATCTACATAGTCCAAGGGCCCGCTAGTTAACGTAGATAGTCCAAGTGCCGCTAGTTAATCTACATAGTCCAAGTACCCGCTAGTTAACCTAGATCGTCCAAGTGCCCGCTAGGTAACCTACATAGCCCAAGGGCCCGCTAGCTAACCTACAAAATCTAAGTGCGCGTTAGGTTATCTATATAGTCCAAATGCCTGCTAGGGAACCTACATACTCCAAGTGCCCGCTAGTTAACCTACATCGTCCAAGTGCCCACTAGTTAACCAACATAGTTAATGGGCCCACTAGTTAACCTACATAGTGCAAGAGCCCGCTAGTTAACCTGGATCGTGCAAGTGTCTGCTAGTTAGCCTACACAGTCCAAGTGCCAGTTAGCTAACCTAGATAGTCCAAGGACCCGCTAGTTGACCTACATAGTCCAAGTGCCCGCTATTTAACCTAGATAGTCCTAGTGCCCGTTAGTTAACCTAGGGTGTCCAAGTGCCCACTAGGGGACGTACTTAGTCCAAGTGCCCGTTAGCTAACCTAGATAGTCCAAGTGCCCGCTAGTTAACATTGATCATCCAAGTGCCCGCTATTTAACCTAGATAGTCCAAGTGCCCTCTAGTTAACCTATATCGTCCAAGTGCCCGCTAGTTAACCTACATAGTCCAAGGTCCGCTAGTTAACCTAGATAGTCCAAGTGCCCGCTAGTTAACCTACATAGTGCAAGGGCCCGCAGTTGACCTAGATAGTCCAAGTTCACGCTAGTTAACCTAGATAGTCAAAGTGCCCGCTAGTTAACCTAAGTAGTACAAATGTCTGATAGGGATCTTACATAGTCCAAGTGACCGCTAGTTAACCTACATAGTCCAAGTCCCCGCTAGGTAACCTAGACAGTCCAAGTGACCATTATGTTACCTACATAGTCCAAGTGCCCGTTCTTTAACCTACATAGTCCAATTGCCCGCTAGGTAACGTAGATAGCCCAAGTGCCCGCTAGGGAACGTACATAGTCCAAGTGCCCTCTAGGTAACCTAGATAGTCCAAGTGCCCGCTAGTTAACCCATATAGTCCAAGTGCGTGCTAGGTAAACTACATAGTCCAAGTGCCCACTAGGAAACCCACAGTCCAATTGCCCGCTAGTTAACCTAGACAGTCCAAGTACCCGATAGGGGACCTACATAGTCCAAGTGCCCGCTGGGAACCTACATAGTCCATGTGCTCGCTAGGCAACCCACATAGTCCAAGTGCCCGTTAGTTAACCTAGATAGTCAAAGTGCCTGCTAGGTAACCTAAATAGTCCAAGTGCCCGCTAGGTAACCTAGATAGTCCAATTGCCCGTTGGCTAACCTAGATAGTCGAAGTGTCCGCTAGTTAAGCAACATAGTCCAAGTGTCCGTTCGTTAACCAGATAGGCCAAGTGCCCGCTAGGTAACCAAGATAGTCCAAGTGCCCTCTAGGGTATGTACATAGTTCAAGTGCCCGCTAGGTAACCTAGATTGTCCAAGTGTCCGCTAGTTAACCTACATAGTACAAGGGCCCGCTAGGTAACCTAGATAGTCCAAGGGCCTGCTAGTTAACCTACATAGTCCAATGCCCGATAGGGAACCTACATAGTCCAAGTGCCCGCTGAGGAACCTACATAGTCCAAGTTCCCGATAGGGAACATGTATATTCCAAGTGCCCGTTAGGGAACCTAGATAGTCCAAAGGCCCATAGGGAACCTATACAATCCACGTGCCCGCTAGGGAACCTACATAGTCAAAGTGCTCGCTAGGGAACCTACATTGTGCAAGTGCCCGCTAGGCAACCTAGATAGTCCAAGTGCCCGCTAGTTATCCTACAAAGTCCAAGGTCAGCTAGTTAACCTAGATAGTCCAAGTGACCGCTTGTTAACCTACATAGTCCAAGATCAGCTAGTTAACCTAGATAGTCCAAGTGCCCGCTAGTTAACCTACATAGTCCAAGAACCCGCTAGTTAACCTAGATATTCCAAGTGCCCGCTAGTTAACCTAGATCGTCCAAGTGTCCGCTAGTTAACCTACATAGTCCAAGTTCCCGCTAGGTAACCTACACAGTCCAATTGCCCCCTAGTTAACCTAGACAGACCAAGTACCTGATAGGGAACCTACATAGTCCAAGTGCTCGCTAGGGAACCTACATAATCCAAGTGCTCACTAGGCAACCTACATAGTCCAAGTGCCCGTTAGTTAACCTAGATAGTCAAAGTGCCTGCTAGGTAACCTAAATAGTCCAAGTGCCCGCAAGGGAACCTACATAGTCCAAGTGCCCGCTAGGTAACCTAGATAGTCCAATTGCCCATTAGCTAACCTAGATAGTCGAAGTGTCCCCTAGTTAACCTACATAGTCCAAGTGCCCGTTCGTTAACGTAGATAGGCCAAGTGCCCACTAGGTAACCTAGACAGTCCATGTGCCCGCTAGGTTACCTACATAGTCCAAGTGCACGTTCGTTAACCTAGATAGTCCAAGTGCCCGCTGGTAACCTACATAGTCCAATGGCCCGCTAGGTAACCTTGATAGTCCAAGTGCCTTCTAGTTAACCTACATAGTCCAAGTGCTCGCAAGGTAACCTACATAATCCAAGTGCACAATAGGTAACCTAAATAATCCAAATGCCCGCTAGAGAAACTATATAGTCCAAGTGCCCGCTAGTTAACCTAGATAGTCCAAGTGCCCGCTAGTAAACCTAGATAGTCCAAGGGCCCGCTAGTTAATCTAGATAGTCCAAGTGCCTGCTAGTTAACCTAGATAGTCCAAAGGCCCGCTAGTTAACCTACATAGTCCAAGTGCCCGATAGGGAACCTACATAATCCAAGTGCCCGCTAGGGAACCTACATAGTCCAAGTGCCCGCTAGGGAACTTACATAGTCCAAGAGCCCGCTAGGGAAACTACATAGTCCAAGTGCCCGCTAGGGCACTTACATAGTCCAAGGGCCCGCTAGGGAACCTACATAGTCCAAGTGCCCGTTAGTTAACCTAGATAGTCAAAGTGCCCGCTTGGTAACCTAGATAGTCCAACAGCCCGCTAGGTAACCTACATACTCTAAGAACCCGCTAGGTAACGTTGATAGTTCAAGTGCCAGCTACGTAACCTAGATACTCCAAGTGCCCGCTAGGTAACCTACCAAATCTAATTGCCCGCTAGGTTATCTATGTAGTCCAAATGCCCGCTAGGGAATCTACATAGTCCAAGGGCCCGCTAGTTAACGTAGATAGTCCAAGTGCCGCTAGTTAATCTACATAGTCCAAGGGCCCGCTAGTTAACCTACATAGTCCAAGTACCCGCTAGTTAACCTAGATCGTCCAAGTGCCCCCTAGGTAACCTACATAGCCCAAGGGCCCGCTAGTTAACCTACATAGTCCAAGGGCCCGCAAGCTAACCTACAAAGTCTAAGTGCCCGCTAGGTTATCTATATAGTCCAAATGCCCGCTAGGGAACTTACATAGTCCAAGTGCCCGCTAGTTAACATACATCGTCCAAGTGCCCGCTAGTTAACCAACATAGTCAATAGGCCCACTAGTTAACCTACATAGTGCAAGAGCCCGCTAGTTAACCTAGATCGAGCAAGTGTCTGCTAATTAACCTACATAGTCCAAGTGCCAGTTAGCTAACCTAGATAGTCCAAGGGCCCACTAGTTGACCTACATAGTCCAAGTGCCCGCTAGTTAACCTAGATAGTCATAGTGCCCGTTAGTTAACCTAGGGTGTCCAAGTGCCCACTAGGGGACGTACTTAGTCCAAGTGCCCGTTAGCTAACCTAGATAGTCCAAGTGCCCGCTAGTTAACCTAGATAGTCAAAGTGCCCGCTTGGTAACCTAGATAGTCCAACAGCCCGCTAGGTAACCTACATACTCCAAGAACCCGCTAGGTAACGTTGATAGTTCAAGTGCCAGCTAGGTAACCTAGATAGTCCAAGTGCCCGCTAGGTAACCTACCAAATCTAATTGCCCGCTAGGTTATCTATGTAGTCCAAATGCCCGCTAGGGAATCTACATAGTCCAAGGGCCCGCTAGTTAACGTAGATAGTCCAAGTGCCGCTAGTTAATCTACATAGTCCAAGGGCCCGCTAGTTAACCTACATAGTCCAAGTACCCGCTAGTTAACCTAGATCGTCCAAGTGCCCCCTAGGTAACCTACATAGCCCAAGGGCCCGCTAGTTAACCTACATAGTCCAAGGGCCCGCAAGCTAACCTACAAAGTCTAAGTGCCCGCTAGGTTATCTATATAGTCCAAATGCCCGCTAGGGAACCTACATAGTCCAAGTGCCCGCTAGTTAACCTACATCGTCCAAGTGCCCGCTAGTTAACCAACATAGTCAATAGGCCCACTAGTTAACCTCCATAGTGCAAGAGCCCGCTAGTTAACCTAGATCGAGCAAGTGTCTGCTAATTAACCTACATAGTCCAAGTGCCAGTTAGCTAACCTAGATAGTCCAAGGGCCCACTAGTTGACCTACATAGTCCAAGTGCCCGCTAGTTAACCTAGATAGTCATAGTGCCCGTTAGTTAACCTAGGGTGTCCAAGTGCCCACTAGGGGACGTACTTAGTCCAATGCCCGTTAGCTAACCTAGATAGTCCAAGTGCCCGCTAGTTAACATTGATCATCCAAGTGCCCGCTAGTTAACCTAGATAGTCCAAGTGCCCGCTAGTTAACCTACATAGTACAAGGGCCCGCAGTTGACCTAGATAGTCCAAGTTCCCGCTAGTTAACCTAGATAGTCAAAGTGCCCGCTAGTTAACCTAAGTAGTACAAATGTCCGATAGGGATCCTACATAGTCCAAGTGACCGCTAGTTAACCTACATAGTCCAAGTCCCCGCTAGGTAACCTAGACAGTCCAAGTGACCATTATGTTACCTACATAGTCCAAGTGCCCGTTCGTTAACGTACATAGTCCAATTGGCCGCTAGGTAACGTAGATAGCCAAAGTGTCCGCTAGGGAACGTACATAGTCCAAGTGCCCTCTAGGTAACCTAGATAGTCCATGTGCCCGCTAGTTAACCTATATAGTCCAAGTGCGTGCTAGGTAAACTACATAGTCCAAGTGCCCACTAGGAAACCCAGACAGTCCAATTGCCCGCTAGTTAACCTAGACAGTCCAAGTACCCGATAGGGAATCTACATAGTCCAAGTGCCCGCTGGGAACCTCCATAGTCCAAGTGCTCGCTAGGCAACCTACATAGTCCAAGTGCCCGTTAGTTAACCTAGATAGTCAAAGTGCCTGCTAGGTAACCTAAATAGTCCAAGTGCCCGCTAGGTAACCTAGATAGTCCAATTGCCCGTTGGCTAACCTAGATAGTCGAATTATCCGCTAGTTAACCTACATAGTCCAAGTGTCCGTTCGTTAACCTAGATAGGCCAAGTGCCCGCTAGGTAACCAAGATAGTCCAAGTGCCCGCTAGGGTATGTACATAGTTCAAGTGCCCGCTAGGTAACCTAGATAGTCCAAGGGCCTGCTAGTTAACCTACATAGTCCAATGCCCAATAGGGAACCTACATAGTCCAAGTGCCCGCTGAGGAACCTACATAGTCCAAGTTCCCTATAGGGAAACTGTATATTCCAAGTGCCCGTTAGGGAACCTGTATATTCCAAGTGCCCATAGGGAACCTATATAGTCCAAGTGCCCGCTAGGGAACCTACATAGTCAAAGTGCTCGCTAGGGAACCTACATTGTGCAAGTGCCCGCTAGTTAACCTAGATAGTCCCAGTGCCCGCTAGTTAACCTACATAGTCCAAGGTCAGCTAGTTAACCTAGATAGTCCAAGTGACCGCTTGTTACCCTACATAGTCCAAGGTCAGCTAGTTAACATAGATAGTCCAAGTGCCCGCTAGTTAACCTACATAGTCCTAGAACCTGCTAGTTAACCTAGATAGTTCAAGTTCCCGCTAGTTAACTTACATAGTCCAAGGGGCCGCTAGTTAACCTTGATATTCCAAGTGCCCGCTAGTTAACCTAGATCGTCCAAGTGTCCGCTAGTTAACCTACATACTCCAAGTTCCCGCTAGGTAACCTACACAATCCAATTGCCCCCTAGTTAACCTAGACAGTCCAAGTACCTGATAGGGAACCTACATAGTCCAAGTGCTCGCTAGGGAACCTACATAGTCCAAGTGTTCACTAGGCAACCTACATAGTCCAAGTGCCCGTTAGTTAACCTAGATAGTCAAAGTGCCTGCTAGGTAACCTAAATAATCCAAGTGCCCGCAAGGGAACCTACATAGTCCAAGTGCCCGTTAGTTAACCTAGATACTCCAAGGGCGCGCTAGTTAACCTACATAGTCCAAGTGCCCGATAGGGAACCTACATAATCCAAGTGCCCGCTAGGGAACCTACATAGTCCAAGTGCCCGCTAGGGAACTTACATAGTCCAAGGGCCCGCTAGGGAAACTACATAGTCCAAGTGCCCGCTAGGGAACTTACATAGTCCAAGGGCCCGTTAGTGAACCTACATAGTCCAAGGGCCCGTTAGTTAACCTAGATAGTCCAAGTGCCCGCATGGTAACCTAGATAGTCCAACAGCCCGCTAGGTAACCTACATACTTCAAGAACCCGCTAGGTAACGTAGATAGTTCAAGTGCCAGCTAGGTAACCTAGATAGTCCAAGTGCCCGCTAGGTAACCTACAAAATCTAAGTGCCCGCTAAGTTATCTATGTAGTCCAAATGCCCGCTAGGGAATCTACATAGTCCAAGGGCCCGCTAGTTAACGTAGATAGTCCAAGTGCCGCTAGCTAATCTACATAGTTCAAGGGCCCGCTAGTTAACCTACATAGTCCAAGTACCCGCTAGTTAACCTAGATCGTCCAAGTGCCCGCTAGGTAACCTACATAGCCCAAGGGCCCTGTAGTTAACCTACATAGTCCAAGGGCCGTCTAGCTAACCTACAAATTCTAAGTGCCCGCTGGGTTATCTATATAGTCCAAATGCCCGCTAGGGAACCTACATAGTCCAAGTGCCCGCTAGTTAACCTAGATCGTCCAAGTGCCCGCTAGTTAACCAATATAGTCAATGGGCCCACTAGTTAACCTACATAGTGCAAGAGCCCGCTAGTTAACCTAGATCGTGCAAGTGTCTGCTAGTTAACCTACATAGTCCAAGCGCAGGTTAGCTAACCTAGATAGTCCAAGGGCCTGCTAGTTGACCTACATAGTCCAAGTGCCCGCTAGTTAACCTAGATAGTCCTAGTGCCCGTTAGTTAACCTAGGGTGTCCAAGTGCCCACTAGGGGACTTACTTAGTTCAAGTGACCGTTAGCTAACCTAGATAGTCCAAGTGCCCGCTAGTTAAAATTGATCATCCAAGTGCCCGCTAGTTAACCTAGATAATCCAAGTGCACGCTAGTTAACCTAGATAGTCCAAGTGCCCTCTAGTTAACCTATATCGTCCAAGTGCCCGCTAGTTAACCTACATAGTCCAAGGGCCCGCTAGTTAACGTACGTAGACCAAGGTCCGCTAGTTAACCTAGATACTCCAAGTGCTCGCTAGTTAACCTACATAGTACAAGGGCCCGCTAGTTGACCTAGATAGTCCAAGTGCCCGCTAGTTAACCTAGATAGTCCAAGTTCCCGTTCGTTATCCTAGATAGTCCAAGTGGCAGCTAGGTAACCTAGACTGTCCAAGTGCCCGCTAGGTTACCTACATATTCCAAGTGCCCGTTCGTTAACCTAGATAGTCAAAGTGCCCGCTAGGAAACCTACATAGTCCAAGGGCCCGCTATGTAACCTAGATAGTCCAAGTGCCCGCTAGGTAACCTAGAGTCCAAGTGCTCGCTAGTTAACCTACATAGTCCAAGTGCCCGCTAGGTAACCTAGATAGTCCAAGTGCCAGCTAGGTAACTTATATTGTCCAAGTTCCCGCTAGGTAACCTAGATATTCAAAGTGCCCGTTACCTAACCTAGATTGTCCAAGTGCCCGCTAAGCATCCTAAATAGTCCAAGTGCCCGTTCGTTAACCTAGAAGTCCAAGTGCCCGCTAGGTAACCTAGATTGTCCAAGTGTCCGCTAGTTAACCTACATAGTACAAGTGCCCGCTAGGTAACCTAGATAGTCCAAGGTCCTGCTAGTTAACCTACATAGTCCAATGCCGATAGGGAACCTACATAGTCCAAGTGCCCGCTGAGGAACCTACATAGTCCAAGTTCCCGATAGGGAACCTGTATATTCCAAGTGCCCGTTAGGGAACCTGTATATTCCAAGTGCCCGTTAGGGAACCTAGATACTCCAAGTGCCCGCTAGGGAACGTACATAGTCAAAGTGCTCGCTAGGGAACCTGCATTGTGCAAGTGCCCGCTAGTTAACCTAGATATTCCAAGTGCCCGCTAGTTAACCTACCTAGTCCAAGGTCAGCTAGTTAACCTAGATAGTCCAAGTGCCTGCTAGTTAACCTAAATAGTCCAAGAACCCGCTAGTTAACCTAGATAGTCCAAGTGCCCGCTAGTTAACCTAGATATTCCAAGTGCCCGCTAGTTAACATAGATCGTCCAAGTGTCCGCTAGTTAACCTACATAGTCCAAGTTCCCGCTAGGTAACCTACACATTCCAATTGCCCCCTAGTTAACCTAGACAGTCCAAGTACCTGATAGGGAACCTACATAGTCCAAGTGCTCACTAGGCAACCTACATAGTCCAAGTGCCCGTTAGTTAACCTAGATAGTCAAAGTGCCTGCTAGGTAAGCCATATAATCCAAGTGCCCACAAGGGAACCTACATAGTCCAAGTGCCCGCTAGGTAACCTAGATAGTCCAATTGCCCATTAGCTAACCTAGATAGTCGAAGTGTCCCCTAGTTAACCTACATAGTCCAAGTGCCGGTTCGTTAACGTAGATAGGCCAAGTGCCCGCTAGGTAACCTAGACAGACCAAGTGCCCGCTAGGTTACCTACATAGTCCAAGTGCACGTTCGTTAACCTAGATAGTCCAAGTTCCCGCTGGTAACCTACATAGTCCAATGGCCCGCTAGGTAACCTTGATAGTCCAAGTGCCTTCTAGTTAACCTACATAGTCCAAGTGCCCGCTAGGTAACCTACATAATCCAATTGCACAATAGGTAACCTAAATAATCCAAATGCCCGCTAGGGAAACTACATAATCCAAGTGCCCGCTACTTAACTTAGATAGTTCAAGTGCCCGCTAGTAAACCTAGATAGTCCAAGGGCCTGCTAGTTAATCTAGATAGTCCAAGTGCCCGCTAGTTAACCTAGATAGTCCAAGGGCCCGCTAGTTAACCTACATAGTCCAAGTGCCCGAAAGGGAACCTACATAATCCAAGTGCCCGCTAGAGAACCTACATAGTCCAAGTGCCCGCTAGGGAACTTACATAGTCCAAGGGCCCGCTAGGGAAACTACATAGTCCAAGTGCCCGCTAGGGAACTTACATAGTCCAAGTGCCCGCTAGGGAACCTACATAGTCCAAGTGCCCGTTAGTTAACCTAGATAGTCCAAGTGCCCGCTTGGTAACCTAGATAGTCCAACAGCCCGCTAGGTAACCTACATACTCCAAGAACCCGCTAGGTAACGTAGATAGTTCAAGTGCCAGCTAGGTAACCTAGATAGTCCAAGTGCCCGCTAGGTTATCTATGTATTCCAAATGCCCGCTAGGGAATCTACATAGTCCAAGGGCCCGCTAGTTAACGTAGATAGTCCAAGTGCCGCTAGTTAATCTACATAGTCCAAGGGCCCGCTAGTTAACCTACATAGTCCAAGTACCCGCTAGTTAACCTAGATCGTCCAAGTGCCCGCTAGATAACCTACATAGCCCAAGGGCCCGCTAGTTAACCTACATAGTCCAAGGGCCCGCTAGCTAATCTAGATAGTCCAAGTGCCCGCTAGTTAACATTGATCATCCAAGTGCCCGCTAGTTAACCTACATAGTCCAAGTGCACGCTAGTTAACCTAGATAGTCCAAGGGCCCTCTAGTTAACCTATATCGTCCAAGTTCCCGCTAGTTAACCTACATAGTCCAAGGGCCCGCTAGTTAACGTACGTAGACCAAGGTCCGCTAGTTAATCTAGATACTCCAAGTGCTCGCTAGTTAACCTACATAGTACAACGGCCCGCTAGTTGACCTATATAGTCCAAGTGCCCGCTAGTTAACCTAGATAGTCCAAGTGCCCGTTCGTTAACCTAGATAGTCCAAGTGCCAGCTAGGTAACCTAGACTGTCCAAGTGCCCGCTAGGTTACCTACATATTCCAAGTGCCCGTTCGTTAACCTAGATAGTCAAAGTGCCCGCTAGGAAACCTACATAGTCCAAGGGCCCGCTAGGTAACCTAGATAGTCCAAGTGCCCGCTAGGTAACCTAGAGTCCAAGTGCTCGCTAGTTAGCCTACATACTCCAAGTGCCCGCTATGTAACCTAGACAGTCCAAGTGCCCGCTAGGTTACCTGCATATTCCAAGTTCCCCTTTCGTTAACTTAGATAGTCCAAGTGCCCGCTAGGTAACCTAGATAGTCCAAGGGCCCGCTAGTTAACCTACATAGTCCAAGCGCTCACTTGTTAACTTTGATAGTCCAAGTGCCCGCTAGTTAACCTAGATCGTCCAAGTGCCCGCTAGTTAACTTAGATTGTCCACGTGCCCGCTAGGGATCCTTCATAATCCAAGTGCCTGCTAGGCAACCTAGGTAGTCCAGTGCCCGCTAGTTAACCTAGATAGTCCTAGTGCCCGTTAGTTAACCTAGATAGTCCAAATGCCCACTAGGGGACGTACATAGTCCAAGTGCCCGCTAGTTAACCTACATAGTCCAAGGTCCGCTAGTTAACCTAGATAGTCCATGTGCCCGCTAATTAACCTACATAGTACAAGGGCCCGCTAGTTGACCTAGATAGTCCAAGTGCCCGCTAGTTAACCTAGATAGTCAAAGTGCCCGCTAGTTAACCTAAGTAGTACAAATGTCCGATAGGGATCCTACATAGGCCAAGTGACCGCTAGTTAACCTACATAGTCCAAGTCCCCGCTAGGTAACCTAGACAGTCCAATTGACCATTATGTTACCTACATAGTCCATGTGCCCATTCGTTAACCTACATAGTCCAATTGCCCGCTAGGTAACGTAGATAGCCCAAGTGCCCTCTAGGGAACGTACATAGTCCAAGTGCCCTCTAGGTAACCTAGATAGTCCAAGTGCCCGCTAGTTAACCTACATAGTCCAAGTGCGTGCTAGGTAAACTACATAGTCCAAGTGCCCACTAGGTAACCCAGACAGTCCTATTGCCCGCTAGTTAACCTAGACAGTCCAAGTACCCGATAGGGAACCTACATAGTCCAAGTGCCGGCTGGGAACCTACAAAGTCCAAGTGCTCGCTAGGCAACCTACATAGTCCAAGTGCCCGTTAGTTAACCTAGATAGTCAAAGTGCCTGCTAAGTAACCTAAATAGTCCAAGTGCCCGCTAGGTAACCTAGATAGTCCAATTGCCCGTTGGCTAACGTAGATAGTCGAAGTGTCCGCTAGTTAACCTACATAGTCCAAGTGTCCGTTCGTTAACCTAGATAGGCCAAGTGCCCGCTAGGTAACCAAGATACTCCAAGTGCCCCCTAGGGTATGTACATAGTTCAAGTGCCAGCTAGGTAACCTAGATTGTCCAAGGGCCTGCTAGTTAACCTACATAGTCCAATGCCCTATAGGGAACCTACATAGTCCAAGTGCCCGCTGAGGAACCTACATAGTCCAAGTTCCCGATAGGGAACCTCTATATTCCAAGTGCCCGTTAGGGAACCTGTATATTCCAAGTGCCCGTTAGGGAACCTAGATTGTCCAAGTGCCCGCTAGGGAACCTACATAGTCAAAGTGCTCGCTAGGGAACCTGCATTGTGCAATTGCCCGCTAGTTAACATAGATAGTCCAAGTTCCCGCTAGTTAACCTACATAGTCCAAGGTCAGCTAGTTAACCTAGATAGTCCAAGTGCCCGCTAGTTAACCTACATAGTCCAAGAACCCGCTAGTTAACCTAGATAGTCCAAGTGCCCGCTAGTTAACCTACATAGTCCAAGGGCCCGCTAGTTAACCTAGATATTCCAAGTGCCCGCTAGTTAACCTTGATCGTCCAAGTGTCCGCTAGTTAACCTACATAGTCCAAGTTCCCGCTAGGTAACCTACAAAGTCCAATTTCCCCCTAGTTAACCTAGACAGTCCAAGTACCTGATAGGGAACCTACATAGTCCAAGTGCTCGCTAGCAAACCTACAAAGCCTAAGTTCCCGCTAGGTTATCTATATAGTCCAAATGCCCGCTAGGGAACCTACATAGTCCAAGTGCCCGCTAGTTAACCTACATCGTCCAAGTGCCCGCTAGTTAACCAACATAGTCAATGGGCCCACTAGATAACCTACATAGTGCAAGAGCCCGCTAGTTAACCTAGATCGTGCAAGTGTCTGCTAGTTAACCTACATAGTCCAAGTGCCAGTTAGCTAACCTAGATAGTCCAAGGGCCCGCTAGTTGACCTAGATAGTCCAAGTGCCCGCTAGTTAACCTAGATAGTCCTAGTGCCCGTTAGTTAACCTAGGGTGTCCAAGTGCCCACTAGGGGACGTACGTAGTCCAAGTGCCCGTTAGTTAACCTAGATAGTCCAAGTGCCCGCTAGTTAACATTGATCATCCAAGTGCCCGCTAGTTAACCTAGATAGTCCAAGTGCACGCTAGTTAACCTAGATAGTCCAAGTGCCCTCTAGTTAACCTATATCGTCCAAGTGCCCGCTAGTTAACCTACATAGTCCAAGGGCCCGCTAGTTAATGTACGTAGACCAAGGTCCGCTAGTTAATCTAGATACTCCAAGTGCTCGCTAGTTAACCTACATAGTACAAGGGCCCGCTAGTTGACCTAGATAGTCCAAGTGCCCGCTAGTTAACCTAGATAGTCCAAGTGCCCGTTCGTTAACCTAGATAGTCCAAGTGCCAGCTAGGTAACCTAGACTGTCCAAGTGCCCGCTACGTTACCTACATATTCCAAGTGCCCGTTCGTTAACCTAGATAGTCAAAGTGCCCGCTAGGAAACCTACATAGTCCAAGGGCCGGCTAGGTAACCTAGATACTCCAAGTGCCCGCTAGGTAACCTAGAGTCCAAGTGCTCGCTAGTTAGCCTACATACTCCAAGTGCCCGCTCTGTAACCTAGACAGTCCAAGTGCCCGCTAGGTTACCTGCATATTCCAAGTTCCCCTTTCGTTAACTTAGATAGTCCAAGTGCCCGCTAGGCAACCTAGATAGTCCAAGGGCCCGCTAGTTAACCTACATAGTCCAAGCGCTCACTTGTTAACTTTGATAGTCCAAGTGCCCGCTAGTTAACCTAGATCGTCCAAGTGCCCGCTAGTTAACTTAGATTGTCCATGTGCCCGCTAGGGATCCTTCATAATCCAAGTGCCTGCTAGTAACCTAGGTAGTCCATTGCCCGTTAGTTAACCTAGATAGTCCTAGTGCCCGTTAGTTAACCTAGATAGTCCAAATGCCCACTAGGGGACGTACATAGTCCAAGTGCCCGCTAGTTAACCTACATAGTCCAAGGTCCGCTAGTTAACCTAGATAGTCCATGTGCCCGCTAATTAACCTACATAGTACAAGGGCCCGCTAGTTGACCTAGATAGTCCAAGTGCCCGCTAGTTAACCTAGATAGTCAAAGGGCCCGCTAGTTAACCTAAGTAGTACAAATGTCCGATAGGGATCCTACATAGGCCAAGTGACCGCTAGTTAACCTACATAGTCCAAGTCCCCGCTAGGTAACCTAGACAGTCCAAGTGACCATTATGTTACCTACATAGTCCATGTGCCCATTCGTTAACCTACATAGTCAAATTGCCCGCTAAGTAACGTAGATAGCCCAAGTGCCCTCTAGGGAACGTACATAGTCCAAGTGCCCTCTAGGTAACCTAGATAGTCCAAGTGCCCGCTAGTTAACCTATATAGTCCAATGCGTGCTAGGTAAACTACATAGTCCAAGTGCCCACTAGGTAACCCAGACAGTCCAATTGCCCGCTAGTTAACCTAGACAGTCCAAGTACCCGATAAGGAACCTACATAGTCCAAGTGCCCGCTGGGAACCTACATAGTCCAAGTGCTCGCTAGGCAACCTACATAGTCCAAGTGTCCGTTAGTTAACCTAGAGAGTCAAAGCGCCTGCTAGGTAACCTAAATAGTCCAAGTGCCCGCTAGGTAACCTAGATAGTCCAATTGCCCGTTGGCTAACCTAGATAGTCGAAGTGTCCGCTAGTTAACCTACATAGTCCAAGTGTCCGTTCGTTAACCTTGATAGGCCAAGTGACTGCTAGGGCACCAAGATAGTCCAAGTGCCCCCTAGGGTATGTACATAGTTCAAGTGCCAGCTAGGTAACCTAGATTGTCCAAGTGTCCGCTAGTTAACCTACATAGTACAAGTGCCCGCTAGGTAACCTAGACAGTCCAAGGGCCTGCTAGTTAACCTACATAGTCCAATGCCCTATAGGGAACCTACATAGTCCAAGTGCCCGCTGAGGAACCTACATAGTCCAAGTTCCCGATAGGGAACCTGTATATTCCAAGTGCCCATTAGGGAACCTGTATATTCCAAGTGCCCGTTAGGGAACCTAGATAGTCCAAGTGCCCGCTAGGGAACCTACATAGTCAAAGTGCTCGCTAGGGAACCTGCATTGTGCAAGTGCCCGCTAGTTAACCTAGATAGTCCAAGTGCCCGCTAGTTAACCTACATAGTCCAAGGTCAGCTAGTTAACCTAGATAGTCCAAGTGCCCGCTAGTTAACCTACATAGTCCAAGAACCCGCTAGTTAACCTAGATAGTCCAAGTGCCCTCTAGTTAACCTACATAGTCCAAGGGCCCGCTAGGTAACCTAGATATTCCGAGTGCCCGCTAGTTAACCTAGATCATCCAAGTGTCCGCTAGTTAACCTATATAGTCCAAGTTCCCGCTAGGTAACCTACACATTCCAATTGCCCCCTAGTTAACCTAAACAGTCCAAGTACCTGATAGGGAACCTACATAGTCCAAGTGCTCGCTAGGGAACCTACATAGTCCAAGTGCTCACTAGGCAACCTACATAGTCCAAGTGCCCGTTAGTTAACCTAGATAGTCAATGTGCCTGCTAAGTAACCTAAATAATCCAAGTGCCCGCAAGGGAACCTACATAGTCCAAGTGCCCGCTAGGTAACCTAGATAGTCCAATTGCCCATTAGCTAACCTAGATAGTCGAAGTGTCCCCTAGTTAACCTACATAGTCCAAGTGCCCATTCGTTAACGTAGATAGGCCAAGTGCCCGCTAGGTAACCTAGACAGTCCAAGTGCCCGCTAGGTTACCTACATAGTCCAAGTGCACGTTCGTTAACCTAGATAGTCCAAGTGCCCGCTGGTAACCTACATAGTCCAATGGCCCGCTAGGTAACCTGGATAGTCCAAGTGCCTTCTAGTTAACCTACATAGTCCAAGTGCCCGCTAGGTAACCTACATAATCCAATTGCACAATAGGTAACCTAAATAATCCAAATGCCCGCTAGGGAAACTACATAATCCAAGTGCCCGCTAGTTAACTTAGATAGTCCAAGTGCCCGCTAGTAAACCTAGATAGTCCAAGGGCCTGCTAGTTAATCTAGATAGTCCAAGTGCCCGCTAGTTAACCTAGATAGTCCAAGGGCCCGCTAGTTAACCTACATAGTCCAAGTGCCCGATAGGGAACCTACATAATCCAAGTGCCCGCTTCAGAACCTACATAGTCCAAGTGCCCGCTAGGGAACTTACATAGTCCAAGGGCCCGCTAGGGAAACTA
The DNA here is from genome assembly GCF_050624435.1 of Tenrec ecaudatus. Taxonomy (NCBI): domain Eukaryota; kingdom Metazoa; phylum Chordata; class Mammalia; order Afrosoricida; family Tenrecidae; genus Tenrec; species Tenrec ecaudatus. Next base: position 173,965 of record NW_027457990.1, on the reverse strand, counting down.
CATAGTCCAAGTGCCCGCTAGGGAACTTACATAGTCCAAGGGCCCGCTAGGGAACCTACATAGTCCAAGTGCCCGTTAGTTAACCTAGATAGTCCAAGTGCCCGCTTGGTAACATAGATAGTCCAACAGCCCGCTAGGTAACCTACATACTCCAAGAACCCGCTAGGTAACGTAGATAGTTCAAGTGCCAGCTAAGTAACCTAGATAGTCCAAGTGCCCGCTAGGTTATCTATGTAGTCCAAATGCCCGCCAGGGAATCTACATAGTCCAAGGGCCCGCTAGTTAACGTAGATAGTCCAAGTGCCGCTAGTTAATCTACATAGTCCAAGCGCTCACTTGTTAACTTTGATAGTCCAAGTGCCCGCTAGTTAACCTAGATCGTCCAAGTGCCCGCTAGTTAACTTAGATTGTCCATGTGCCCGCTAGGGATCCTTCATAATCCAAGTGCCTGCTAGGTAACCTAGGTAGTCCAGTGCCCGCTAGTTAACCTAGATAGTCCTAGTGCCCGTTAGTTAACCTAGATAGTCCAAATGCCCACTAGGGGACGTACATAGTCCAAGTGCCCGCTAGTTAACCTACATAGTCCAAGGTCCGCTAGTTAACCTAGATAGTCCATGTGCCCGCTAATTAACCTACATAGTACAAGGGCCCGCTAGTTGACCTAGATAGTCCAAGTTCACGCTAGTTAACCTAGATAGTCAAAGTGCCCGCTAGTTAACCTAAGTAGTACAAATGTCCCATAGGGATCCTACATAGGCCAAGTGACCGCTATAACCTACATAGTCCAAGTCCCCGCTAGGTAACCTAGACAGTCCAAGTGACCATTATGGTACCTATATAGTCCATGTGCCCATTCGTTAACCTACATAGTCCAATTGCCCGCTAGGTAACGTAGATAGCCCAAGTGCCCTCTAGGGAACGTACATAGTCCAAGTGCTCTCTAGGTAACCTAGATAGTCCAAGTGCCCGCTAGTTAACCTACATAGTCCAAGTGCGTGCTAGGTAAACTACATAGTCCAAGTACCCACTAGGTAACCCAGACAGTCCAATTGCCCGCTAGTTAACCCAGATAGTCCAAGTACCCGATAGGGAACCTACATAGTCCAAGTGCCCGCTTGGAACCTACATAGTCCAAGTGCTCGCTAGGCAACCTACATAGTCCAAGTGCCCGTTAGTTAACCTAGATAGTCAAAGCGCCTGCTAGGTAACCTAAATAGTCCAAGTGCCCGCTAGGTAACCTAGATAGTCCAATTGCCCGTTGGCTAACCTAGATAGTCGAAGTGTCCGCTAGTTAACCTACATAGTCCAAGTGTCCGTTCGTTAACCTAGATAGGCCAAGTGCCCGCTAGGTAACCAAGATAGTCCAAGTGCCCCCTAGGGTATGTACATAGTTCAAGTGCCAGCTAGGTAACCTAGATTGTCCAAGTGTCCGCTAGTTAACCTACATAGTACAAGTGCCCGCTAGGTAACCTTGATAGTCCAAGGGCCTGCTAGTTAACCTACATAGTCCAATGCCCTATAGGGAACCTACATAGTCCAAGTGCCCGCTGAGGAACCTACATAGTCCAAGTTCCCGATAGGGAACCTGTATATTCCAAGTGCCCGTTAGGGAACCTGTATATTCCAAGTGCCCATTAGGGAACCTAGATAGTCCAAGTGCCCGCTAGGGAACCTACATAGTCAAAGTGCTCGCTAGGGAACCTGCATTGTGCAAGTGCCCGCTAGTTAACCTAGATAGTCCAAGTGCCCGCTAGTTAACCTACATAGTCCAAGGTCAGCTAGTTAACCTAGATAGTCCAAGTGCCCGCTAGTTAACCTACATAGTCCAAGGGCCCGCTAGTTAACCTAGATATTCCAAGTGCCCGCTAGTTAACCTAGATCGTCCAAGTGTCCGCTAGTTAACCTACATAGTCCAAGTTCCCTCTAGGTAACCTACACATTCCAATTGCCCCCTAGTTAACCTAGACAGTCCAAGTACCTGATAGGGAACCTACATAGTCCAAGTGCTCGCTAGGGAACCTACATAGTCCAAGTGCTCACTAGGCAACCTACATAGTCCAAGTGCCCGTTAGTTAACCTAGACATTCAATGTGCCTGCTAAGTAACCTAAATAATCCAAGTGCCCGCAAGGGAACCTACATAGTCCAAGTGCCCGCTAGGTAACCTAGATAGTCGAAGTGTCCCCGAGTTAACCTACATAGTCCTAGTGCCCGTTCGTTAACGTAGATAGGCCAAGTGCCCGCTAGGTAACCTAGACAGTCCAAGTGCCCGCTAGGTTACCTACATAGTCCAAGTGCACGTTCGTTAACCTAGATAGTCCAAGTGCCCGCTGGTAACCTACATAGTCCAATGGCCCTCTAGGTAACCTGGATAGTCCAAGTGCCTTCTAGTTAACCTACATAGTCCAAGTGCCCGCTAGGTAACCTATATAATCCAATTGCACAATAGGTAACCTAAATAATCCAAATGCCCGCTAGGGAAACTACATAATCCAAGTGCCCGCTAGTTAATCTAGATAGTCCAAGTGCCAGCTAGTTAACCTAGATAGTCCAAGGGCCCGCTAGTTAACCTACATAGTCCAAGTGCCCAATAGGGAACCTACATAATCCAAGTGCCCGCTAGAGAACCTACATAGTCCAAGTGCCCGCTAGGGAACTTACATAGTCCAAGGGCCCGCTAGGGAAACTACGTAGTCCAAGTGCCCGCTAGGGAACTTACATAGTCCAAGGGCCCGCTAGGGAACCTACATAGTCCAAGTGCCCGTTAGTTAACCTAGATAGTCCAAGTGACCGCTTGGTAACCTAGATAGTCCAACAGTCCGCTAGGTAACCTACATACTCCAAGAACCCGCTAGGTAACGTTGATAGTTCAAGTGCCAGCTAGGTAACCTAGATAGTCCAAGTGCCCGCTATGTTATCTATGTAGTCCAAATGCCCGCTAGGGAATCTACATAGTCCAAGGGCCCGCTAGTTAACGTAGATAGTCCAAGTGCTACTAGTTGATCTACATAGTCCAAGGGCCCGCTAGTTAACCTACATAGTCCAAGTACCCGCTAGTTAACCTAGATCGTCCAAGTGCCCACTAGGTAACCTACATAGCCCAAGGGCCCGCTAGTTAACCTACATAGTCCAAGGGCCCGCTAGCTAACCTACAAAGTCTAAGTGCCCGCTAGGTTATCTATATAGTCCAAATGCCCGCTAGTTAACCTAGATCGTCCAAGTGCCCGCTAGTTAATCAACATAGTCAATGGGCCCACTAGATAACCTACAAAGTGCAAGAGCCCGCTAGTTAACCTAGATCGTGCAAGTGTCTGCTAGTTAACCTACATAGTCCAAGTGCCAGTTAGCTAACCTAGATAGTCCAAAGGCCCGCTAGTTGACCTAGATAGTCCAAGTGCCCGCTAGTTAACCTAGATAGTCCTAGTGCCCGTTAGTTAACCTAGGGTGTCCAAGTGCCCACTAGGGGACGTACTTAGTGCAAGTGCCCGTTAGCTAACCTAGATAGTCCAAGGGCCCGCTAGTTAACATTGATCATCCAAGTGCCCGCTAGTTAACCTAGATAGTCCAAGTGCACGCTAGTTAACCTAGATAGTCCAAGTGCCCTCTAGTTAACCTATATCGTCCAAGTGCCCGCTAGTTAACCTACATAGTCCAAGGGCCCGCTAGTTAACGTACGTAGACCAAGGTCCGCTAGTTCATCTAGATACTCCATGTGCTCGCTAGTTAACCTACATAGTACAAGGGCCCGCTTGTTGACCTATATAGTCCAAGTGCCCGCTAGTTAACCTAGATAGTCAAAGTGCCCGTTCGTTAACCTAGATAGTCCAAGTGCCAGCTAGGTAACCTAGACTGTCCAAGTGCCCGCTAGGTTACCTACATATTCCAAGTGCCCGTTCGTTAACCTAGATAGTCAAAGTGGCCGCTAGGAAACCTACATAGTCCAAGGGCCCGCTAGGTAACCTAGATACTCCAAGTGCCCGCTAATTAACCTAGAGTCCAAGTGCTCGCTAGTTAGCCTACATACTCCAAGTGCCCGCTATGTAACCTAGACAGTCCAAGTGCCCGCTAGGTTACCTGCATATTCCAAGTTCCCCTTTCGTTAACTTAGATAGTCCAAGTGCCCGCTAGGTAACCTAGATAGTCCAAGGGCCCGCTAGTTAACCTACATAGTCCAAGCGCTCACTTGTTAACTTTGATAGTCCAAGTGCCCGCTAGTTAACCTAGATCGTCCAAGTGCCCGCTAGTTAACTTAGATTGTCCACGTGCCCGCTAGGGATCCTTCATAATCCAAGTGCCTGCTAGGTAACCTAGGTAGACCAGTGCCCGCTAGTTAACCTAGATAGTCCTAGTGCCCGTTAGTTAACCTAGATAGACCAAATGCCCACTAGGGGACGTACATAGTCCAAGTGCCCGCTAGTTAACCTACATAGTCCAAGGTCCGCTAGTTAACCTAGATAGTCCACGTGCCCGCTAATTAACCTACATAGTACAAGGGCCCGCTAGTTGACCTAGATTGTCCAAGTGCCCGCTAGTTAACCTAAGTAGTACAAATGTCCGATAGGGATCCTACATATGCCAAGTGACCGCTAGTTAACCTACATAGTCCAAGTCCCCGCTAGGTAACCTAGACAGTCCAAGTGACCATTATGTTACCTACATAGTCCAAGTGCCCGTTCGTTAACCTACATAGTCCAATTGCCCGCTAGGTAACGTAGATAGCCCAAGTGCCCGCTAGGGAACGTACATAGTCCAAGTGCCCTCTAGGTAACCTAGATAGTCCAAGTGCCCGCTAGGTAACCAAGATAGTCCAAGTCCCCCTAGGGTATGTACATAGTTCAAGTGCCAGCTAGGTAACCTAGATTGTCCAAGTGTCAGCTAGTTAACCTACATACTACAAGTGCCCGCTAGGTAACTTAAATAGTCCAAGGGCCTGCTAGTTAACCTACATAGTCCAATGCCCGATAGGGAACCTACATAGTCCAAGTGCCCCCTGAGGAACCTACATAGTCCATGTTCCCGATAGGGAATCTTTATATTCCAAGTGCCCGTTAGGGAACCTAGATAGTCCACGTGCCCATAGGGAACCTATAGTGTCCAAGTGCCCGCTAGGGAACCTACATAGTCAAAGTGCTCGCTAGGGAACCTGCATTGTGCAAGTGCCCGCTAGTTAACCTAGATAGTCCAAGTGCCCGCTAGTTAACCTACATAGTCCAAGGTCAGCTAGTTAACCTAGATAGTCCAAGTGACCGCTTGTTAACCTACATAGTCCAAGGTCAGATAGTTAACCTAGATAGTCCAAGTGCCCGCTAGTTAACCTACATAGTCCAAGTTCCCGCTACGTAACCTACACAGTCCAATTGCCCCCTAGTTAACCTAGACAGTCCAAGTACCTGATAGGGAACCTACATAGTCCAAGTGCTCGCTAGGGAACCTACATAATCCAAGTGCTCACTAGGCAACCTACATAGTCCAAGTGCCTGTTAGTTAACCTAGATAGTCAAAGTGCCTGCTAGGAAACCTAAATAGTCCAAGTGCCCGCAAGGGAACCTACATAGTACAAGTGCCCGCTAGGTAACCTAGATAGTCCAATTTCCCATTGGCTAACCTAGATAGTCGAAGTGTCCCCTAGTTAACCTACATAGTCCAAGTGCCCGTTCGTTAACGTAGATAGGCCAAGTGCCCGCTAGGTAAACTAGACAGTCCAAGTGCCTGCTAGGTTACCTACATAGTCCAAGTGCACGTTCGTTAACCTAGATAGTCCAAGTGCCCGCTGGTAACCTACATAGTCCAATGGCCCGCTAAGTAACTTTGATAGTCCAAGTGCCTTCTAGTTAACCTACATAGTCCAAGTGCCGGCTAGGTAACCTACATAATCCAAGTGCACAATAGGTAACCTAAATAATCCAAATGCCCGCTAGGGAAACTACATAGACCAAGTGCCCGCTAGTTAACCTAGATAGTCCAAGTGCCCGCTAGTAAACCTAGATAGTCCAAGGCCCGCTAGTTAATCTAGATAGTCCAAGGGCCCGCTAGTTAACCTACATAGTCCAAGTGCCCGATAGGGAACCTACATAATCCAAGTGCCCGCTAGGGAACCTACATAGACCAAGTGCCCGCTAGTTAACCTAGATAGTCCAAGTGCCCGCTAGTAAACCTAGATAGTCCAAGGCCCGCTAGTTAATCTAGATAGTCCAAGGGCCCGCTAGTTAACCTACATAGTCCAAGTGCCCGATAGGGAACCTACATAATCCAAGTGCCCGCTAGGGAACCTACATAGTCCAAGTGCTCGCTAGGGAACTTACATAGTCCAAGGGCCCGCTAGGGAAACCACATAGTCCAAATGCCCGCTAGGGAATTTACATAGTCCAAGGGCCCGCTAGGGAACCTACATAGTCCAAGTGCCCGTTAGTTAACCTAGATAGTCCAACAGCCCGCTAGGTAACCTACATACTCCAAGAACCCGCTAGGTAACGTAGATAGTTCAAGTGCCAGCTAGGTAACCTAGATAGTCCAAGTGCCCGCTAGGTAACCTACAAAATCTAAGTGCCCGCTAGGTTATCTATGTAGTCCAAATGCCCGCTAGGGAATCTACATAGTCCAAGGGCCCGCTAGTCAACGTAGATAATCCAAGTTCCGCTAGTTAATCTACATAGTCCAAGGGCCCGCTAGTTAACTTACATAGTCCAAGTACCCGCTAGTTAACCTAGATCGTCCAAGTGCCCGCTAGGTAACCTACATAGCCCAAGGGCCCGCTAGTTAACCTACATAGTCCAAGGGCCCGCTAGCTAACCTACAAAGTCTAAGTGCCCGCTAGGTTATCTATATAGTCCAAATGCCCGCTAGGGAACCTACATAGTCCAAGTGCCCTCTAGTTAACCTAGATCGTCCAAGTGCCCGCTAGTTAACCTGGATCGTCCAAGTGCCCACTAGTTAACCAACATAGTCAATGGGCCCACTAGTTAACCTACATAGTGCAAGAGCCCGCTAGTTAACCTAAATCGTGCAAGTGTCTGCTAGTTAACCTACATAGTCCAAGTGCCAGTTAGCTAACCTAGATTGTCCAAGGGCCCGCTAGTTGACCTACATAGTCCAAGTGCCCGCTAGTTAACCTAGATAGTCCTAGTGCCCGTTAGTTAACCTAGGATGTCCAAGTGCCCACTAGGGGACGTACTTAGTCCAAGTGCCCGTTAGCTAACCTAGATAGTCCAAGTGCCCGCTAGTTAACATTGATCATCCAAGTGCCCGCTAGTTAACCTAGATAGTCCAAGTGCCCTGTAGTTAACCTATATCGTCCAAGTGCCCGCTAGTTAACCTACATAGTCCAAGGGCCCGCTAGTTAACGTACGTAGACCAAGGTCCGCTAGTTAACCTAGATACTCTAAGTGCCCGCTAGTTAACCTACATAGTACAAGGGCCCGCTAGTTGACCTAGATAGTCCAAGTGCCCGCTAGTTAACCTAGATAGTCCAAGTGCCGTTCGTTAACCTAGATAGTCCAAGTGCCAGTTAGGTAACCTAGACTGTCCAAGTGCCCGCTAGGTAACCTACATATTCCAAGTGTCCGTTCGATAACCTAGATAGTCAAAGTGCCCGCTAGGAAACCTACATAGTCCAAGGGCCCGCTAGGTAACCTAGATAGTCCAAGTGCCCGCTAGGTAACTTATATTGTCCAAGTTCCCGCTAGGTAACCTAGATACTCAAAGTGCCCATTACCTAACCTAGATTGTCCAAGTGCCCGCTAAGCATCCTACATAGTCCAAGTGCCCGTTCGTTAACCTAGAAGTCCAAGTGCCCGCTAGGTAACCTAGATAGTCCAAGTGCCCGCTAGGTAACCTAGATAGTCTAAGGGCCCGCTAGTTAACCTACATAGTCCAAGGGCTCACTTGTTAACTTTGATAGTCCAAGTGCCCGCTAGTTAACCTAGATAGTCCAAGTGCACGCTAGTTAACCTAGATAGTCCAAGTGCCCTCTAGTTAACCTATATCGTCCAAGTGCCCGCTAGTTAACCTACATAGTCCAAGGGCCCGCTAGTTAACGTACGTAGACCAAGGTCCGCTAGGTAATCTAGATACTCCAAGTGCTCGCTAGTTAACCTACATAGTACAAGGGCCCGCTAGTTGACCTATATAGTCCAAGTGCCCGCTAGTTAACCTAGATAGTCCAAGTGCCCGTTCGTTAACCTAGATAGTCCTAGTGCCAGCTAGGTAACCTAGACTGTCCAAGTGCCCGCTAGGTTACCTACATATTCCAAGTGCCCGTTCGTTAACCTAGATAGTCAAAGTGCCCGCTAGGAAACCTACATAGTCCAAGTGCCCGCTAGGTAACCTAGAGTCCAAGTGCTCGCTAGTTAACCTACATAGTCCAAGTGCCCGCTATGTAACCTAGATAGTCCAAGTGCCCGCTAGGTAACTTATATTGTCCAAGTTCCCGCTAGGTAACCTAGATACTCAAAGTTCCCGTTACCTAACCTAGATTGTCCAAGTGCCCTCTAAGCATCCTACAATGTCCAAGTGCCCGTTTGTTAACCTAGAAGTCCAAGTGCCCGCTAGGTAACCTAGACAGTCCAAGTGCCCGCTAGGTTACCTGCATATTCCAAGTGCCCGTTCATTAACTTAGATAGTCCAAGTGCCGGTAGGTAACCCAGATAGTCCAAGGGCCCGCTACTTAACCTACATAGTCCAAGGGCACACTTGTTAACTTTGATAGTCCAAGTGCCCGCTAGTTAACCTACATAGTCCAAGGGCCCGCTAGTTAACGTACGTAGACCAAGGTCCGCTAGGTAATCTAGATACTCCAAGTGCTCGCTAGTTAACCTACATAGTACAAGGGCCCGCTAGTTGACCTATATAGTCCAAGTGCCCGCTAGTTAACCTAGATAGTCCAAGTGCCCGTTCGTTAACCTAGATAGTCCTAGTGCCAGCTAGGTAACCTAGACTGTCCAAGTGCCCGCTAGGTTACCTACATATTCCAAGTGCCCGTTCGTTAACCTAGATAGTCAAAGTGCCCGCTAGGAAACCTACATAGTCCAAGTGCCCGCTAGGTAACCTAGAGTCCAAGTGCTCGCTAGTTAACCTACATAGTCCAAGTGCCCGCTATGTAACCTAGATAGTCCAAGTGCCCGCTAGGTAACTTATATTGTCCAAGTTCCCGCTAGGTAACCTAGATACTCAAAGTTCCCGTTACCTAACCTAGATTGTCCAAGTGCCCTCTAAGCATCCTACAATGTCCAAGTGCCCGTTTGTTAACCTAGAAGTCCAAGTGCCCGCTAGGTAACCTAGACAGTCCAAGTGCCCGCTAGGTTACCTGCATATTCCAAGTGCCCGTTCATTAACTTAGATAGTCCAAGTGCCGGTAGGTAACCCAGATAGTCCAAGGGCCCGCTACTTAACCTACATAGTCCAAGGGCACACTTGTTAACTTTGATAGTCCAAGTGCCCGCTAGTTAACCTAGATAGTCCAAGTGCCCGCTAGTTAACTTAGATTGTCCAAGTGCCCGCTTGGGATCCTTCATAATCCAAGTGCCTGCTAGGTAACCTAGGTAGTCCAGTGCCCCCTAGTTAACCTAGATAGTCCTAGTGCCCGTTAGTTAACCTAGATAGTCCAAGTGCCCACTAGGGGACGTACATTGTCCAAGTGCCCGCTAGTTAACCTACATAGTACAAGGTCCGCTAGTTAACCTAGATAGTCCAAGTGCCCGCTAGTTAACCTACATCGTACAAGGGCCCGCTAGTTGACCTAGATAGTCCAAGTTCCCGCTAGTTAACCAAGATAGTCAAAGTGCCCGCTAGTTAACCTAAGTAGTACAAATGTCCGATAGGGATCTTACATAGTCCAAGTGACCGCTAGTTAACCTACATAGTCCAAGTCCCCGCTAGGTAACCTAGACAGTCCAAGTGACCATTATGTTACCTACATAGTCCAAGTGCCCGTTCGTTAACCTACATAGTCCAATTGCCCGCTAGGTAACGTAGATAGCCCAAGTTCCCGCTAGGGAACGTACATAGTCCAAGTGCCCTCTAGGTAACCTAGATAGTCCAAATGCCCGCTAGTTAACCTACATAGTCCAAGTGCGTGCTAGGTAAACTACATAGTCCAAGTGCCCACTAGGTAACCCAGACAGTCCAATTGCCCGCTAGTTAACCTAGACAGTCCAAGTACCCGATAGGGAACCTACATAGTCCAAGTACCCGCTGGGAACCTACATAGTCCAAGTGCTCGCTAGGCAACCTACATAGTCCAAGTGCCCGTTAGTTAACCTAGATAGTCAAAGTGCCTGCTAGGTAACCTAAATAGTCCAAGTGCCCGCTAGGTATCCTAGATAGTCCAATTGCCCGTTGGCTAACCTAGATAGTCGAAGTGTCCGCTAGTTAACCTACATAGCCCAAGTGTCCTTTCGTTAACCTAGATAGGCCAAGTGCCCGCTAGGTAACCAAGATAGTCCAAGTGCCAGCTAGGGTATGTACATAGTTCAAGTGCCCGCTAGGTAACCAAGATTGTCCAAGTGTCCGCTAGTTAACCTACATAGTACAAGTGCCCGCTAGGTAACCTAGATAGTCCAAGGGCCTGCTAGTTAACCTACATAGTCCACTGCCCGATAGGGAACCTACATAGTCCAGGTGCCCGCTGAGGAACCTACATAGTCCAAATTCCCGATAGGGAACCTGTATATTCCATGTGCCCGTTAGGGAACCTAGATAGTCCAAGTGCCCATAGGGAACCTATATAGTCCAAGTGCCCGCTAGGGAACCTACATAGTCAAAGTGCTCGCTAGGGAACCTGCATTGTGCAAGTGCCCGCTTTTTAACCTAGATAGTCCAAGTCCCCGCTAGTTAACCTACATAGTCCAAGGTCAGCTAGTTAACCTAGATAGTCCAAGTGCCCGCTAGTTAACCTACATAATCCAAGAACCCGCTAGTTAACCTAGATAGTCCAAGTTCCCGCTAGTTAACCTACATAGTCCAAGGGCCCGCTAGTTAACCTAGATATTCCAAGTGCCCGCTAGTTAACCTAGATCGTCCAAGTGTCCGCTAGTTAACCTACATTGTCCAAGTTCCCGCTAGGTAACCTACACAGTCCAATTGCCCCCTAGTTAACCTAGACAGTCCAAGTACCTGATAGGGAACATACATAGTCCAAGTGCTCGCTAGGGAACCTACATAGTCCAAGTGCTCACTAGGCAACCTACATAGTGCAAGTGCCCGGTAGTTAACCTAGATAGTCCAAGTGCCTGCTAGGTAACCTAAATAGTCCAAGTGCCCGCAAGGGAACCTACATAGTCCAAGTGCCCGCTAGGTAACCTAGATCGTCCAAGTGCCCGCTAGTTAACATAGATAAACCAAGTGCCCGCTAGGTATCCTACATAGTCCAAGGGTCCTCTAGTTAACCTAGATAGTCCAAGTGCCCGCTAGGGGACGTATATAGTCCAAGTGCCTGCTAGGTAACCTAGATAGTCCTAGTGCCCGCTAGGGTATGTACATAGTTCAAGTGCCCTTCTAGGTAATCTAGATTGTCCAAGTGTCCGCTAGTTAACCTACATAGTACAAGTTCCCACTAGGTAACCTAGAAAGTCCAAGGGCCTGCTAGTTGACCTACGTAGTCCAATGCCCGATAGGGAACCTACATAGTCCAAGTGCCCGCTGAGGAACCTACATAGTCCAAGTGCCCGATAGGGAACCTATATATTCCAAGTGCCTGTTAGGGAACCTAGATAGTCCAAGTGCCCATAGGGATCCTATATAGTCCAAGTGCCCGCTAGGGAACCTACATAGTCAAAGTGCCCGCTAGGGAACCTGCATTGTGCAAGTGCCCGATAGTTAACCTAGATAGTCCAAGTGCCCGCTAGTTAACCTACATAGTCCAAGGTCAGCTAGTTAACTTGGATAGTCCAAGTGCCCGCTAGTTAACCTACATAGTCCAAAGTCAGCTAGTTAACCTAGATAGTCCAAGTGCCCGCTAGTTAACCTACATAGTCCAAGGTCAGCTAGTTAACTTGGATAGTCCAAGTGCCCGCTAGTTAACCTACATAGTCCTAAGTCAGCTAGTTAACCTAGATAGTCCAAATGCCCGCTAGGGACACTACATAGTCCAAGTGCCCGCTAGTTAGCCTAGATAGTTCAAGTGCCTGCTAGTAAACCTACATAATCTATGGGTCCGCTAGTTAATCTACATAGTACAAGGGCCCGCTAGTTAACCTAGATCGTGTAAGTGTCCTCTAGTTAACCTTGATAGTCCAAGTGCTCGCTACGTAACCTAGATAGTCCAAGGGCACGCTAGTTAACCTACATAGTACAAGTGCCCGCTAGGCAACCTAGATAGTCCAAGTGCCCGCTAAGGAACTTGCATAGTCCAAGTGCACGCTAGTTAACCTAGATAGTCCAAGTGCCCGCTAGTTAACCTAGATAGTCCAAGTGTCTGCTACATAACCAACATAGTGCAAGTGTCCGCTAGTTAACCTACATATTCCAAGTGCCCGCTAGTTAACATAGATAATCCAAGTGCCCGCTAGGGAATGTACATAGTCCAAGTGCCCGCTAGGGAACGTACATAGTCCAAATGCCCGCTAGGGAACGTAAATAGTCCAAGTGCCTGCTCGGTAACTTAGATAGTGCAAGTGCCTGCTAGTTAACCTAGATAGTTCTAGTACCCGCTAGGTAACCTCGATCGTTCAAGGGCCCCCTAGTTAACCTACATAATCCAAGTGCCCGCTAAATAACCTAGATAGTCCAAGTGCCCGTTCGGTACCCTAGATAGTCCAAGGGCCCTTTAGGGAACCTAGATAGTCCAAAGGCCCGCTAGTAAACATACATAGTCCATGGGCCCGCTAGTTAACCTACATAGTGCAAGTGTCCGCTAGTTAAACTACATATTCCAAGTGCCCGCTAGTTAACCTACATAATCTAAGTGCCCGTTAGCTAACGTAGATAGTCCAAGGGCTCGCTAGTTGACCTACATAGTCCAAGTGCCAGCTAGGTAACCTAGATAGTACAAGTGCCCCCTAGGGAACCTAGATAGTCCAAGTGCCTGTTATTTAACCTAGATAGTCCAAGTGGCGGCTAAGTAACCTACATAGTCCAAGTGTCCGTTCGTTAACCTAGATAATCCAAGTGCCCGCTAGGTAACCTAGACAGTCCAAGTGCCCACTAGTTAACCTACATAGTCCAAGTGCCCAATAGGGAACCTACATAATCCAAGTGCCAGCTAGGGAACCTACATAGTCCAAGTGCCCGGTAGGCAACCTACATAGTCCAAGTGCCCGTTATTTAACCTAGATAGTCAAAGTGCCTGCTAGGTAACCTAGATAGTCCAAGTGCCCGCTAGGTAACTTACATAGTCCAAGTTCCCGCTTGGTAACCTTAATAGTCCAAATGCCCTCTAGGGAAACTACATAGTCCAAGGGCCCGCTAGTTAACCTAGATAGTCCAAGTGCCTGCTAGTAAACCTACATAATCAATGGGCCCGCTAGTTAACCTACATAGTGCAAAGGCCCGCTAGTTAACCTAGATCGTGCAAGTGTCCGCTAGTTAACCTACATAGTCCAAGTGCCCGCTAGTTAACCTAGATAGTCCAAGTGCCCGCTAGAGATCCTTCATAATCCAAGTGCCTGCTAGGTAACCTAGATAGTCCAAGTGCGCGCTAGGGTATGTACATAGTCCAAGTGCCTGCTAGGAAACCTAGATAGTCCAAGAGCCCGCTAGTTAACCTACATATTCCAAGGGCCCGCTAGTTAACCTACATAGTCCAAGGTCTGCTAGTTAACCTAGATAGTCAAAGTGCCCGCTAGGTAACCTAGACAGTCCAAGTGCCGTTAGGTTACCTACATAGTCCAAGTGCCCATTCGTTTACCTAGATAGTCCAAGTGCCCGCTAGGTAACCTACATAGTCCAAGGGCCCGCTAGGTAACCTATATACTCCAAGTGCCCGCTAGGTAACCTCGATAGTCCAAGTCCGCGCTAGTTAACCTAGATAGTCCAAGTGCCTGCTAGGTAACCTACATTGTCCAAGTTCCCGCTAGGTAACCTAGATAGTCCAAGTGCCCGTTACCTAACCTAGATAGTCCAAGTGCCCGCTAGGCAACATACATATTCCAAGTGCCCGTTCGTTAACCTAGAAGTCCAAGTGCCCGCTATGTAACCTAGACAGTCCAAGTGCCCGCTAGGTTACCTGCATAGTCCAAGTGCCTGTTCGATAACCTACATAGTCCAAGTGCCCGCAAGTTAACCTAGATAGTCCAAGTGCCCGCTAGGGTTCCTTCATAATCCAAGTGCCTGCTAGGTAACCTAGATAGTCCAAGTGCCCGCTAGTTAACCTAGATAGTCCTAGTGTCCCTTAGTTAACCTAGATAGTCCAAGTGCCCACTAGGTGACGTACATAGTCCAAGTGCCTGCTAGGCAACCTAGATAGTCCAAGTGGGCGCTAGGCTATGTACATAGTCCAAGTGCCTGCTAGGAAAACTAGATAGTCCAAGAGCCCGCTAGTTAACCTACATATTCCAAGGGCCCGCTAGTTAACCTACATAGTCCAAGGTCTGCAAGTTAACCTAGATAATCAAGGTGCCCGCTAGGTAACCTAGACAGTCCAAGTGCCCGTTAGGTTACCTACATAGTCCAAGTGCCCGTTCGTTAACCTAGATAGTCCAAGTGCCTGCTTGGAACCTACATTGTCCAAGTTCCCGCTAGGTAACCTAGATAGTCCAATGCCCGTTACCTAACCTAGATAGTCCAATTGCCCGCTATGCAACATACATAGTCCAAGTGCCCATTCGTTAACCTAGAAGTCCAAGTGCCCGCTAGGTAAACTAGACTGTCCAAGTTCACGCTAGGTTACCTACATAGTCCAAATGCCCGTTCGGCAACCTAGATAGTCCAAGAGCCCGCTAGTTAATCTACATAGTCCAAGTGCCCGCTAGGTAACCTAGATAGTCCAAGTGCCCGTTCGTTAACCTAGATAGTCCAATTGCCCGCTAGGTAACCTAGACTGTCCAAGTGTCCACTAGGTTACCTACATAGTCCAAGTGCCCGTTCGTTAACCTAGATAGTCCAAGTGCCCGCTATGTAACCTAGAGTCCAAGTGCTCGCTAGTTAACCTACATAGTCCAAGTGCCCGCTATGTAACCTAGATAGTCAAAGTGCCCGTTAGGTTACCTAGATAGTCCAAGTGCCCGCTAGGTAACTTACATTATCCAAGTTCAAGCTAGGTAACCTAGATAGCCCAAGTGCCCGTTACCTAACCTATATAGTCCAAGTACCCGCTAAGCAACCTACATAGTCCAAGTGCCTATTCGTTAACCTAGAAGTCCAAGTGCCCGCTAGGTAACATAGACATTCCAAGTGCCCACTAGGTTACCTGCATATTCCAAGTGCCCGTTCGTTAACTTAGATAGTCCAAGTGCCCACTAGGTAACCTACATAGTCTAAGTGCCCGTTAGGTAACCTATATAAGTCCAAGTGCCCGCTAGGTAACCTAGATAATCCAAGGGCCCGCTAGTTAACCTACATAGTCCAAGGGCTCACTTGTTAACTTTGATAGTCCAAGTGCCCGCTAGTTAACCTAGATCGTCCAAGTGCCTGCTAGTTAAACTAGATTGTCCAAGTGCCCGCTAGGGATCCTTCATAATCCAAGTGCCTGCTAGGTAACCTAGATAGGCCAAGTGGCCGCTAGTTAACCTAGATAATCCTAGTGCCCGTTAGTTGACCTAGATAGTCCAATTGCCCACTAGGGGACGTACATAGTACAAGTGTCCTCTAGTTAACCTACAGAGTCCAAGTGCCTGCTAGGTAACCTAGACAGTCCAAGTGCACGCTAGTTAACCTACATAGTCCAAGTGCCCGATAGGGAACCTACATAATCCAAGTGCCCGCTAGGCAACCTACATAGTCCAAGTGCCCGTTTGTTAACCTAGATAGTCAAAGGGCCTGCTAGTTAACCTAGATAGTCCAAGTGCCCGCTAGGTAACCTAGATAGTCCAAGTGCCGCTGGGTAACCTAGATAGTCCAATTGCCCGCTAGGGAAAATACATAGTCCAAGTGCCCGCTAGTGAGCCTAGATAGTCCAAGTGCCTGCTAGTAAACCTACATAATCCATGGGCCCGCTAGTTAACCTTGATTGTGCAAGTGTCCGCTAGTTAACCTACATAGACCAAGTGCCCGCTAGTTAACCTATATACCAAGTGCCCGCTACGTAACCTAGATAGTCCAAGGGCACGCTAGTTAACCTACATAGTACAAGTGCCCGCTAGGCAACCTAGATAGTCCAAGTGCCCTCTAAGGAACCTACATAGTCCAAGTGCACGCTAGTTAACCTAGATAGTCCAAGTGCCTGCAAGGTAACCTACATAGTGCAAGTGTCCGCTAGATAACCTACATATTCCAAGTGCCCGTAGTTAACATAGATAATCCAAGTGCCCGCTAGGGAACGTACATAGTCCTCGTGCCCGCTAGGTAACTTAGATAGTTCTAGTACCCGCTAGGTAACCTAGATTGTCCAAGGGCCCCCTAGTTAGCCTACATAGTCCAAGTTCCCGCTAGGTAACCTAGATAGTCCAAGTGCCCGTTCTGTAACCTAGATAGTCCAAGTGCCCTTTAGGGAACTTAGATAGTCCAAGGGCCCGCTAGTAAACCTACATAGTCTATGGGCACGCTAGACAACCTACATAGTGCAAGTGTCCGCTAGTTAACCTACATATTCCAAGTGCCCCCTAGTTAACCTACATAATCTAAGTTCCCATTAGCGAACCTAGGTAGTCCAAGGGCCCGCTAGTTGACCTACATAGTCCAAGTGCCAGCTAGGTACCCTAGATAGTACAAGTGCCCGCTAGGGAACCTAGATAGTCCAAGTGCCTGTTAGCTAACCTAGATAGTCCAAGTGGCGGCTAGGTAACCTACATAGTCCAAGTGCCCGTTCGTTAACCTAGATAATCCAAGTGCCCGCTAGGTAACCTAGACAGTCCAAGTGTCCGCTAGTTAACCTACATAGTCCATGTGCCCAATAGGGAACCTACATAATCCAAGTGCCCGCTAGGGAACCTACATAGTCCAAGTGCCCGCTAGGCAACCTACATAGTCCAAGTGCCCGTTAGTTAACCTAGATAATCAAAGTGCCTGCTAGGTAACGTAGATAGTCCAAGTGCCCACTAGGTAACCTACATAGTCCAAGTTCCCGCTTGGTAACTTTAATACTCCAAATGCCCACTAGGGAAACTACATAGTCTAATTGCCCGCTAGGTAACCTAGATAGTCCAAGTGCCTGCTAGTAAACCTACATAATGCATGGGCCCGCTAGTTAACCAACATAGTGCAAGGGCCCGCTAGTTAACCTAGATCGTGCAAGTGTCCGCTAGTTAACCTACATAGTCCAAGTGCCCGCTAGTTAACCTAGATAGTCCAAGTGCCCGCTAGGTATCCTTCATAATCCAAGTGCCTGCTAGGTTACCTAGATAGTCCAAGTGCCCGCTAGTTAACCTAGATAGTCCTAGTGCCCGCTGGTTAACCTAGATAGTCCAAGTACCCACTAGGGGACGTACATAGTCAAAGTGCCCGCTAGTTAACCTAGATAGTCCTAGTGCCCGTTAGTTAACCTAGATAGTCAAGTGTCCTCTAGGGGACGTACATAGTCCAAGTGCCCGCTAGGCAACCTAGATAGTCCAAGTGGGCGCTAGGCTATGTACATAGTCCAAGTGCCTGCTAGGAAACCTAGATAGTCCAAGTGCCGCTAGTTAACCTACATAGTCCAAGGGCCCGCTAGTTAACCTACATAGTCACAGGTCTGCTAGTTAACCTAGATAGTCAAAGTGCCCGCTAGGTAACCTAGACAGTCCAAGTGCGCGCTAGGGTATGTACATAGTCCAAGTGCCCGTTCGTTAACCAAGATAGTCCAAGTGCCCGCTAGGTAACCTATATAGGACAAGTGCCCTCTAGTTAACCTAGATAGTCCAAGTGCCCGCTAGGTAACCTAGATAGTCAATGTGCCCGTTAGGTAACCAACATTCTCCAAGTTCCCGCTAGGTAACCGAGAAAGTCCAAGTGCCCTTTACCTAACCTAGATAGTCCAAGTGCCCGCTAGGCCACATACATAGTCCAAGTGCCCGTTCGTTAACCTAGAAGTCCACGTGCCCGCTATGTAACCTAGACAGTCCAAGTGCCCGCTAGGTTACCTGCATAGTCCAAGTGCCCGTTCGTTAACCTAGATAGTCCAAGTGCCCGCTAGAGAACCTATATAGTCCAAGTGCTATCTAGGTAACCTAGATAGTCCAAGTGCCTGCTAGGTAACCTACATAGTCCAAGTGCCCGTTCGTTAACCTAGATAGTGCAAGTGCCCGCTAGTTAACCTAGATTGTCCAAGTGCCCGCTAGTTAACCTACATAGTCCAAGTGCCCGCTAGGTAACCTAGATAGTGAAAGTGCCCATTAGGTAACCTAGATAGTCCAAGTGCCTGCTAGGTAACCTACATTGTCCAAGTTCCCGCTAGGTAACCTAGATAGTCCAAGTGCCCGTAACCTAACCTAGATAGTCCAAGTGCCCGCTAGGCAACATACATAGTCCAAGTGCCCGTTCGTTAACCTAAAAGTCCAAGTGCCCGCTAAGTACCCTAGACAGTCCAAGTGCCCGTTCGTTACCCTAGATAGTCCAAGAGCCCGCTAGGGAACCTATATACTCCAAGTGCTATCTAGGTAACCTAGATAGTCCAAGGGCCCGCTAGTTAACTTACATAGTTCAAGGGCTCGCTTGTTAACTTTGATAGTCCAAGTGCCCATTAGTTAACCAAGATCATCCTAGTGCCCGCTAGTTAACCTAGATCGTCCAAGTGTCCTCTAGTTAACCTACATATTCCAAGTGCCCGCTAAGTTAACCTAGACAGTCTAAGTGCATGCTAGTTAACCTTGATAGTCAAAGTGCCTGCTAGGTAACCTAGATAGTCCAAGAGCCCGCTAGGTAACCTAGATAGTCCAAATGCCCGTTAGGGACACTACATAGTCCAAGTGCCCGCTGGTTAACCTAGATAGTCCATGTGCCCGCTAGGTAACCAATAAAGTCTAAGTGCCCACTAGGTTATCTATATAGTCCAAATGCCCGCTAGGGAACCTACATAGTCCAAGTGCCCGCTAGGTAACCTAGATAGTCCAAGTGCTCTCTAGTTAACCTAGATCGTCCAAGTGCCCGCTAGTTATCCTACATAATCCCAGAGCCCTTTAGTTAACCTACATAGTCCAAGGTCAGCTAGTTAACCTAGATAGTCCAAGTGCTCGCTAGTTAACCTACATAGTACAAGGGCCCGCTAGTTGACCTAGATAGTCCAAGTGCCCACAAGTTAACCTAGATAGGTCAAGTGCCTGGTAGGTAACCAAAGTAGTCCAAATGTCCGATAGGGATCCTACATAGTCCAAGTGCCCGCTAGTTAACCTAGATAGTCAAAGTGGCCGCTAGGGATCCTTCATAATCCAAGTGCCTGCTAGGTAACCTAGATAGTCCAAGTGAACGCTAGTTAACCTAGATAGTCCTAGTACCCGTTAGTTACCTAGATAGTCCAGTGCCCACTAGAGGACGTACATAATCCATGTGCCTGCTAGGTAACCTAGATAGTCCAAGTGCGCGCTAGGCTATGTACATAGTCCAAGTGCCTGCTAGGAAACCTAGATAGTCCAAGAGCCCGCTAGTTAACCTACATATTCCAAGGGCCCGCTAGTTAACCTACATAGTCGAAGGTCTGCTAGTTAACCTAGATAGTCAAAGTGCTCGCTAGGTAACCTAGACAATCCAAGTGCCCGTTAGGTTACCTACATAGTCCAAGTGCCCGTTCGTTAACCTAGATAGTCCAAGTGCCCGCTAGGTAACCTACATAGTCCAAGGGCCCGCTAGGTAACCGAGATAGTCCAAGTGCCCGCTACGTAACCTCGATAGTCCAAGTCCGCGCTAGTTAACCTAGATAGTCCAAGTGCCTGCTAGGTAACCTACATTGTCCAAGTTCCCGCTAGGTAACCTAGATAGTCCAAGTGCCCATTACCTAACCTAGATTGTCCAAGTGCCCGCTAGGCAACATACA
Organism: Tenrec ecaudatus; assembly: GCF_050624435.1. Classification (NCBI taxonomy): domain Eukaryota; kingdom Metazoa; phylum Chordata; class Mammalia; order Afrosoricida; family Tenrecidae; genus Tenrec; species Tenrec ecaudatus. The sequence goes on along the minus strand of NW_027457990.1, from coordinate 153,934 downwards.
TATTCCAAGTGCCCGTTCGTTAACCTAGAAGTCCAAGTGCCCGCTATGTAACCTAGACAGTCCAAGTGCCCGCTAGGTTACCTGCATATTCCAAGTGCTGTTCGTTAACCTAAATATTCCAAGTGCCCGCTAGTTAACCTAGATAGTCCAAGTGCCCGCTAGGGATCCCTCATAATCCGAGTGCCTGCTAGGTAACCTAGATAGTCCAAGTGCCCGCTAGTTAACCTAGATAGTCCTAGTGCCCACTAGGGGACGTACATAGTCCAAGTCCCTGCCAGGTGACCTAGATAGTCCAAGTGGGCGCTAGGCTATGTACATAGTCCAAGTGCCTGCTAGGAAACCTAGATAGTCCAAGAGCCCGCTAGGTAACCTACATAGTCCAAGGGCCCGCTAGTTAACCTACATAGTCCAAGGTCTGCAAGTTAACCTAGATAATCAAGGTGCCCGCTAGGTAACCTAGACATTCCAAGTGCCCATTAGGTTACCTACATAGTCCAAGTGCCCATTCGTTAACCTAGATAGTCCTAGTGCCCGCTAAGTTAACCTAGACAGTCCAAGTGCACGCTAGTTAACCTACATAGTCCAAGTGCCCGATAGGGAACTACATAATCTAAGTGCCCGCTAGGCAACCTACATAGTCCAAGTGCCCGTTAGTTAACCTTGATAGTCAAAGTACTTGCTAGGTAACCTAGATAGTCCAAGTGCCCACTAGGTAACCTAGATAGTCCAAATGCCCGCTAGGGACACTACATAGTCCAAGTGCCCGCTAGTTAGCCTAGATAGTCCAAATGCCTGATGGTAAACCTACATAATCTATGGGACCGCTAGTTAACCTACATAGTACAAGTGCCCACTAGGCAACCTAGATAGTCCAAGTGCCCGCTAAGGAACCTACATAGTCCAAGTGCACGCTAGTTAACCTAGATAGTCCAAGTGCCCGCTAGGTAACCTAGATAGTCCAAGTGCCTGCTAGGTAACCGACATAGTGCAAGTGTCCGCTAGTTAACCTACATATTCCAAGTGCCCGCTAGTTAACATAGATAGTCCAAGTGCCCGCTAGGGAACGTACATAGTCCAAGTGCCCGCTAGGGTACGTACATACTCCAAGTGCCCGCTAGGGAACGTACATAGTCCAAGTGCCTGCTAGGTATCTTAGATACTGCAAGTGCCTGAAAGTTAACCTAGATAGTTCTAGTACCCGCTAGGTAACCTCGATCGTTCAAGGGCCCCCTAGTTAACCTACATAATCCAAGTGCCCGCTAGATAACCTAGATAGTCCAAGTGCCCGTTCGGTAACCTACATAGTCCAAGTGCCCTTTAGGAAACTTAGATAGTCCAAAGGCCCGCTAGTAAACCTACATAGTCCATGGGCCCGCTAGTTAACCTACATAGTGCAAGTGTCCGCTAGTTAACCTACATATTCCAAGTGCCCGCTAGTTAACCTACATAATCTAAGTGCCCGTTAGCTAACCTAGATAGTCCAAGGGCCCACTAGTTGGCCTACATAGTCCAAGTGCCAGCTAGGTAACCTAGATAGTACAAGTGCCCGCTAGGGAACCTAGATAGTCCAAGTGCCTGTTAGCTAACCTAGATAGTCCAAGTGGCGGCTAGGTACCCTACATAGTCCAAGTGTCCGTTCGTTAACCTAGATAATCCAAGTGCCCGCTAGGTAACCTAGACAGTCCAAGTGCCCGCTAGTTAACCTACATAGTCCAAGTGCCCGATAGGGAACCTACATAATCCAAGTGCCAGCTAGGGAACCTACATAGTCCAACTGCCCGCTAGGCAACCTACATAGACCAAATGCCCGTTATTTAACCTAGATAGTCAAAGTGCCTGCTAGGTAACCTAGATAGTCCAAGTGCCCGCTACGTAACCTACATAGTCCAAGTTCCCGCTTGGTAACCTTAATAGTCCAAATGCCCTCTTGGAAAACTACATAGTCCAACGGCCCGCTAGATAACCTAGATAGTCCAAGTGCCTGCTAGTAAACCTACATAATGCATGGGCCCGCTAGTCAACCAACATAGTGCAAGGGCCCGCTAGTTAACCTAGATCGTGCAAGTGTCCGCTAGTTAACCTACATAGTCCAAGTGCCCGCTAGTTAACCTAGATAGTCCAAGTGCCCGCTAGGTAACCTAGATAGTCCAAGTGCCCTCTAGTTAACCTAGATCGTCCAAGTGCCCGCTAGTTATCCTACATAGTCCCAGAGCCCTTTAGTTAACCTACATAGTCCAAGGTCAGCTAGTTAACCTAGATAGTCCAAGTGCTCGCTAGTTAACCTACATAGTACAAGGGCCCGCTAGTTGACCTACATAGTCCATGTGCCCACAAGTTAACCTAGATAGGTCAAGTGCCTGGTAGGTAACCAAAGTAGTCCAAATGTCTGATAGGGATCCTACATAGTCCAAGTGCCCGCTAGTTAACCTAGTTAGTCCAAGTGCCCGCTAGGGATCCTTCATAATCCAAGTGCCCGCTAGTTAACCTAGATAGTCCTAGTGCCCGTTAGTTACCTAGATAGTCCAGTGCCCCCTAGGGGATGTACATAATCCATGTGCCTGCTAGGTAACCTAGATAGTCCAAGTGCGCGTTAGGCTATGTACATAGTCAAAGTGCCTGCTAGGAAACCTAGATAGTCCAAGAGCCCGCTAGTTAACCTACATATTCCAAGGGCCCGCTAGTTAACCTACATAGTCCAAGGTCTGCTAGTTAACCGAGATAGTCAAAGTGCCCGCTAGGTAACCTAGACAATCCAAGTGCCCGTTAGGTTACCTACATAGTCCAAGTGCCCGTTCGTTAACCTAGATAGTCCATGTGCCCGCTAGGTAACCTACATAGTCCAAGGGCCTGCTAGGTAACCGAGATAGTCCAAGTGCCCGCTAGGTAACCTCGATAGTCCAAGTCCGCGCAAGTTAACCTAGATAGTCCAAGTGCCTGCTAGGTAACCTACATTGTCCAAGTTCCCGCTAGGTAACCTAGATAGTCCAAGTGCCCGTTACCTAACCTAGATTGTCCAAGTGCCCGCTAGGCAACATACATATTCCAAGTGCCCGTTCGTTAACCTAGAAGTCCTAGTGCCCGCTATGTAACCTAGACAGTCCAAGTGCCCGCTAGGTTACCTGCATAGTCCAAGTGCCTGTTCGTTAACCTAGATAGTCCAAGGGCCCGCTAGTAACCTAGATAGTCCAAGGGCTCGCTTGTTAACTTTGATTGTCCAAGTGCCCGTTAGTTAACCTAGATCGTCCAAGTGTCCTCTAGTTAACCTACATAGTCCAAGTGCCCGCTAGGTAACCTACATAGTGCAAGTGTCTGCTAGGTAACCTACATAGTCCAAGTGCCCGCTAGTCAACCTAGATAGTCCAAGTGCCCGCTAGGTAACCTAGATAGTGCAATTGCCCGCTAGTTAACCTCCATAGTCCAAGTGCCTGCTAGGTACCCTAGATAGTCCAAGTGCCTGCTAGGTAACCTACATAGTCCAAGTGCCCGCTAGGTAACCTACATAGTGCAAGTGTCCGCTAGTTAACCTAGATCGTCCAATTGTCCGCTAGTTAACCTACATAGTCCAAGTTCCCGCTAGATAACCTAGATAGTCCAAGTGCCCGTTCGGTAACCTAGATAGTCCAAGTGGCCTTTAGGGAATCTAGATAGTCCAAGTGCCCACTAGGGAACCTACATAGTCCAATTGCCCGCTCTGGAACATACATAGTCCAAGTGCCCGCTAGTTAACCTAGATAGTCCAATTGCCCGCTAGGTAACCTATATAGTCCAAATGCCCGCTAGGGAACCCACATAGTCCAAGTGCCTGCTAGGTAACCTAGATAGTCCAAGTGCCCGCTTGTTAACCTAGATAGTCCAAGTGCCCCTAGGTAACCTAGATAGTCCAACAGCCCGGTAGGTAACCTACATACTCCAAGTACCCGCTAGGTAACGTAGATAGTTCAAGTGCCAGCTAGGTAACCTAGATAGTCCAAGTGCCCGCTAGGTAACCTACAACTTCTAAGTGCCCGCTAAGGAATCTATATAGGCCAAATGCCCGCTAGGGAGCCTACATAATCCAAATGCCCGCTAGGTAACCTAGATAGTCCAAGTGCCCGCTAGGTAACCTACATAGTCCAAATGCCCTCTAGTTAACCCACATAGTCCAAGTACCCGCTAGGGAATTTACATAGTCCAAGGGCCCGCTAGGGAACCTACATAGTCCAAGTGCCCGTGTGTTAACCTAGATAGTCCATGTGCCCGCTAGGTAACCTAGATAGTCCAAGGGCCCGCTAGTTAACCTACATAGTTCAAGGTTTCGCTTGTTAACTTTCATAGTCCAAGTGCCCATTAGTTAACCTAGATCGTCCTATTGCCCGCTAGTTAACCTAGATCGTCCAAGTGTCCTCTAGTTAACCTACATAGTCCAAGTGCCCGCTAAGTTAACCTAGACAGTCCAAGTGCACGCTAGTTAACCTACATAGTCCAAGTGCCCGATAGGGAACCTACATAATCTAAGTGCCCGCTAGGCAACCTACATAGTCCAAGTGCCCGTTAGTTAACCTTGATAGTCAAAATGCCTGCTAGGTAACCTAGATAGTCCAAGAGCCCGCTAGGTAACCTAGATAGTCCAAATGCCCGCTAGGGACACTACATAGTCCAAGTGCCCGCTAGTTAGCCTAGATAGTCCAAGTGCCTGCTGGTAAACCTACATAATCTATGGGACCGCTAGTTAACCTACATAGTACAAGTGCCCGCTAGGCAACCTAGATAGTCCAAGTGCCCGCTAAGGAACCTACATAGTCCAAGTGCACGCTAGTTAACCTAGATAGTCCAAGTGCCCGCTAGGTAACCTAGATAGTCCAAGTGCCTGCTAGGTAACCGACATAGTGCAAGCGTCCGCTAGTTAACCTACATATTCCAAGTGCCCGCTAGTTAAAATAGATAGTCCAAGTGCCCGCTAGGGAACGTACATAGTCCAAGTGCCCGCTAGGGTACGTATATACTCCAAGTGCCCGCTAGGGAACGTACATAGTCTATGTGCCTGCTAGGTAACTTAGATAGTGCAAGTGACTGAAAGTTAACCTAGATAGTTCTAGTACCCGCTAGGTAACCTCGATCGTTCAAGGGCCCCCTAGTTAACCTACATAATCCAAGTGTCCGCTAGATAACCTAGATAGTCCAAGTGCCCGTTCGGTAACCTACATAGTCCAAGTGCCCTTTAGGAAACTTAGATAGTCCAAAGGCCCGCTAGTAAACCTACATAGTCCATGGGCCCGCTAGTTAACCTACATAGTGCAAGTGTCCGCTAGTTAACCTACATATTCCAAGTGCCCGCTAGTTAACCTACATAATCTAAGTGCCCGTTAGCTAACCTAGATAGTCCAAGGGCCCACTAGTTGACCTACATAGTCCAAGTGCCAGCTAGATAACCTAGATAGTACAAGTGCCCACTAGGGAACCTAGATAGTCCAAGTGCCTGTTAGCTAACCTAGATAGTCCAAGTGGCGGCTAGGTAACCTACATAGTTTAAGTGTCCGTTCGTTAACCTAGATAATCCAAGTGCCCGCTAGGTAACCTAGACAGTCCAAGTGCCCGCTAGTTAACCTAGATAGTCCAAGTGCCCGATAGGGAACCTACATAATCCAAGTGCCAGCTAGGGAACCTACATAGTCCAAGTGCCCGCTAGGCAACCTACATAGTCCAAGTGCCCGTTATTTAACCTAGATAGTCAAAGTGCCTGCTAGGTAACCTAGATAGTCCATGTGCCCGCTACGTAACCTACATAGTCCAAGTTCCCGCTTGGTAACCTTAATAGTCCAAATGCCCTCTAGGAAAACTACATAGTCCAAGGGCCCGCTAGATAACCTAGATAGTTCAAGTGCCTGCTAGTAAACCTACATAATCCATGGGCCCGCTAGTTAACCTACATAGTGCAAGTGCCCGCTAGTTAACCTAGATAGTCCAAGTGCCCGCTAGGTAACCTACAAAATCTAAGTTCTCACTAGGTTATCTATATAGTCCAAATGCCCGCTAGGGAACCTACGTAGTCCAAGTACCCACTAGGTAACCTAGATAGTCCAAGTGCCCTCTAGTTAACCTAGATCGTCCAAGTGCCCGCTAGTTATCCTACATAGTCCAAGAGCCCTTTAGTTAACCTACATAGTCCAAGGTCCGCTAGTTAACCTAGATAGTCCAAGTGCTCGCTAGTTAACCTATATAGTACAAGGGCCCGCTAGTTGACCTAGATAGTCCAAGTGCCCACAAGTTAACCTAGATAGTTCAAGTGCCAGGTAGGTAACCAAAGTAGTCTAAATGTCCGATAGGGATATTACATAGTCCATGTGCCCTCTAGTTAACCTAGATAGTCCAAGTGCCCGCTAGGGATCCTTCATAATCCAAGTGCCTGCTAGGTAACCTAGATAGTCCAAGTGCTCGCTAGTTAACCTAGATAGTCCTAGTGCCCGTTAGTTATCTAGATAGTTCAAGTGCCCACTAGGGGACGTACATAATCCATGTGCCTCCTAGGTAACCTAGATAGTCCAAGTGCGCGCTAGGGTATGTACATAGTCCAGGTGCCTGCTAGGAAACCTAGATAGTCCAAGAGCCCGCTAGTTAACCTACATTTTCCAAGGGCCCGCTAGTTAACCTACATAGTCGAAGGTCTGCTAGTTAACCTAGATAGTCAAAGTGCCCGCTAGGTAACCTAGACAATCCAAGTGCCCGTTAGGTTACCTACATAGTCCAAGTGCCCGTTCGTTAACCTAGATAGTCCAAGGGCCCGCTAGGTAACCCACATAGTCCAAGGGCCCGCTAGGTAACCTAGATAGTCCAAGTGCCCGCTAGGTAACCTCGATAGTCCAAGTCCGCGCAAGTTAACCTAGATAGTCCAAGTGCCTGCTAGGTAACCTACATTGTCCAAGTTCCCGCTAGGTAACCTAGATAGTCCAAGTGCCCGTTACCTAACCTAGATTGTCCAAGTGCCCGCTAGGCAACATACATATTCCAAGTGCCCGTTCGTTAACCTAGAAGTCCAAGTGCCCGCTATGTAACCTAGACAGTCCAAGTGCCCGCTAGGTTACCTGCATATTCCAAGTGCCTGTTCGTTAACCTACATATTCCAAGTGCCCGCTAGTTAACCTAGATAGTCCAAGTGCCCGCTAGGGATCCCTCATAATCCAAGTGCCTGCTAGGTAACCTAGATAGTCCAAGTGCCCGCTAGTTAACCTAGATAGTCCTAGTGCCCACTAGGGGACGTACATAGTCCATGTCCCTGCTAGGTAACCTAGATAGTCCAAGTGGGCGCTAGGCTATGTACATAGTCCAAGTGCCTGCTAGGAAACCTAGATAGTCCAAGAGCCCGCTAGGTAACCTACATAGTCCAAAGGCCCGCTAGTTAACCTACATAGTCCAAGGTCTGCAAGTTGACCTAGATAATCAAAGTGCCCGCTAGGTAACCTAGACAGTCCAAGTGCCCGTTAGGTTACCTACATAGTCCAAGTGCCCATTCGTTAACCTAGATAGTCCAAGTGCCCGCTACGTAACCTACATAGTCCAAGGGCCCGCTAGGTAAGCTAGATAGTCCAAGTGCCCGCTAGGTAACCTCGATAGTCCAAGTGCGCGCTAGTTAACCTAGATAGTCCAAGTGCCTGCTAGGTAACCTAGATAGTCCAAGTGCCCGTTACCTAACCTAGATTGTCCAAGTGCCCGCTAGGCAACATACATTTTCCAAGTGCCCGTTCGTTAACCTAGAAGCCCAAGTGCCCGCTCTGTAACCTAGACAGTCCAAGTGCCCGCTAGGTTACCTGCATAGTCCAAGTGCCTGTACGTTAACCTACATAGTCCAAGTGCCCGCTAGGGAACCTATATATTCCAAGTGCTATCTAGGTAACCTAGATAGTCCAAGGGCCCGCTAGTTAACCTAGATAGTCCAAGGGCTCGCTTGTTAACTTTGATTGTCCAAGTGCCCGTTAGTTAACCTAGATCTTCCAAGTGCCCGCTAGTTAACCTAGATCGTCCAAATGTCCTCTAGTTAACCTACATAGTCCAAAAGCCCGCTAGGTAACCTACATAGTGCAAGTGTCTGCTAGGTAACCTACATAGACCAAGTGCCCGCTAGTTAACCTAGATAGTCCAAGAGCCCGCTAGGTAACCTACATAGTCCAAGTGCCCATTCGTTAACCTAGATAGTCCAAGTGCCCGCTACGTAACCTACATAGTCCAAGGGCCCGCTAGGTAAGCTAGATAGTCCAAGTGCCCGCTAGGTAACCTCGATAGTCCAAGTGCGCGCTAGTTAACCTAGATAGTCCAAGTGCCTGCTAGGTAACCTACATTGTCCAAGTTCCCGCTAGGTAACCAAGATAGTCCAAGTGCCCGTTACCTAACCTAGATTGTCCAAGTGCCCGCTAGGCAACATACATATTCCAAGTGCCCGTTCGTTAACCTAGAAGTCCAAGTGCCCGCTATGTAACCTAGACAGTCAAAGTGCCCGCTAGGTTACCTGCATAGTCCAAGTGCCTGTACGTTAACCTACATAGTCCAAGTGCCCTCTAGGGAACCTGTATATTCCAAGTGCTATCTAGGTAACCTAGATAGTCCAAGGGCCCGCTAGTTAACCTAGATAGTCCAAGGGCTCGCTTGTTAACTTTGATTGTCCAAGTGCCCGTTAGTTAACCTAGATCGTCCAAGTGTCCTCTAGTTAACCTACATAGTCCAAGTGCCCGCTAGGTAACCTACATAGTGCAAGTGTCTGCTAGGTAACCTACATAGTCCAAGTGCCCGCTAGTCAACCTAGATAGTCCAAGTGCCCGCTAGGTAACCTAGATAGTGCAATTGCCCGCTAGTTAACCTCCATAGTCCAAGTGCCTGCTAGGTACCCTAGATAGTCCAAGTGCCTGCTAGGTAACCTACATAGTCCAAGTGCCCGCTAGGTAACCTACATAGTGCAAGTGTCCGCTAGTTAACCTAGATCGTCCAATTGTCCGCTAGTTAACCTACATAGTCCAAGTTCCCGCTAGATAACCTAGATAGTCCAAGTGCCCGTTCGGTAACCTAGATAGTCCAAGTGGCCTTTAGGGAATCTAGATAGTCCAAGTGCCCACTAGGGAACCTACATAGTCCAATTGCCCGCTCTGGAACATACATAGTCCAAGTGCCCGCTAGTTAACCTAGATAGTCCAATTGCCCGCTAGGTAACCTATATAGTCCAAATGCCCGCTAGGGAACCCACATAGTCCAAGTGCCTACTAGGTAACCTAGATAGTCCAAGTGCCCGCTTGTTAACCTAGATAGTCCAAGTGCCCGCTAGGTAACCTAGACAGTCCAAGTGCCCGCTAGTTAACCTAGATAGTCCAAGTGCCCGATAGGGAACCTACATAATCCAAGTGCCAGCTAGGGAACCTACATAGTCCAAGTGCCCGCTAGGCAACCTACATAGTCCAAGTGCCCGTTATTTAACCTAGATAGTCAAAGTGCCTGCTAGGTAACCTAGATAGTCCAAGTGCCCGCAACGTAACCTACATAGTCCAAGGTCCCGCTTGGTAACCTTAATAGTCCAAATGCCCTCTAGGAAAACTACATAGTCCAAGGGCCCGCTAGATAACCTAGATAGTCCAAGTGCCTGCTAGTAAACCTACATAATCCATGGGCCCGCTAGTTAACCTACATAGTGCAAGTGCCCGCTAGTTAACCTAGATAGTCCAAGTGCCCGCTAGGTAACCTACAAAATCTAAGTTCTCACTAGGTTATCTATATAGTCCAAATGCCCGCTAGGGAACCTACGTAGTCCAAGTACCCGCTAGGTAACCTAGATAGTCCAAGTGCCCTCTAGTTAACCTAGATCGTCCAAGTGCCCGCTAGTTATCCTACATAGTCCAAGAGCCCTTTAGTTAACCTACATAGTCCAAGGTCCGCTAGTTAACCTAGATAGTCCAAGTGCTCGCTAGTTAACCTACAGAGTACAAGGGCCCGCTAGTTGACCTAGATAGTCCAAGTGCCCACAAGTTAACCTAGATAGTTCAAGTGCCAGGTAGGTAACCAAAGTAGTCTAAATGTCCGATAGGGATATTACATAGTCCATGTGCCCTCTAGTTAACCTAGATAGTCCAAGTGCCCGCTAGGGATCCTTCATAATCCAAGTGCCTGCTAGGTAACCTAGATAGTCCAAGTGCCCGCTAGTTAACCTAGATAGTCCTAGTGCCCGTTAGTTATCTAGATAGTTCAAGTGCCTACTAGGGGACGTACATAATCCATGTGCCTGCTAGGTAACCTAGATAGTCCAAGTGCGCGCTAGGGTATGTACATAGTCCAGGTGCCTGCTAGGAAACCTAGATAGTCCAAGAGCCCGCTAGTTAACCTACATTTTCCAAGGGCCCGCTAGTTAACCTACATAGTCCAAGGTCTGCTAGTTAACCTAGATAGTCAAAGTGCCCGCTAGGTAACCTAGACAGTCCAAGTGCCCGTTAGGTTACCTACATAGTCCAAGTGCCCGTTCGTTAACCTAGATAGTCCAAGGGCCCGCTAGGTAACCCACATAGTCCAAGGGCCCGCTAGGTAACCTAGATAGTCCAAGTGCCCGCTAGGTAACCTCGATAGTCCATATCCGCGCTAGTTAACCTAGATAGTCCAAGTGCCTGCTAGGTAACCTACATTGTCCAAGTTCCCGCTAGGTAACCTAGATAGTCCAAGTGCCCGTTACCTAACCTAGATTGTTCAAGTGCCCGCTAGGCAACATACATATTCCAAGTGCCCGTTCGTTAACCTAGAAGTCCAAGTGCCCGCTATGTAACCTAGACAGTCCAAGTGCCCGCTAGGTTACCTGCATATTCCAAGTGCCTGTTCGTTAACCTACATATTCCAAGTGCCCGCTAGTTAACCTAGATAGTCCAAGTGCCCGCTAGGGATCCCTCATAATCCAAGTGCCTGCTAGGTAACCTAGATAGTCCAAGTGCCCGCTAGTTAACCTAGATAGTCCTAGTGCCCACTAGGGGACGTACATAGTCCATGTCCCTGCTAGGTAACCTAGATAGTCCAAGTGGGCGCTAGGCTATGTACATAGTCCAAGTGCCTGCTAGGAAACCTAGATAGTCCAAGAGCCCGCTAGGTAACCTACATAGTCCAAAGGCCCGCTAGTTAACCTACATAGTCCAAGGTCTGCAAGTTAACCTAGATAATCAAAGTGCCCGCTAGGTAACCTAGACAGTCCAAGTGCCCGCTAGGTTACCTACATAGTCCAAGTGCCCATTCGTTAACCTAGATAGTCCAAGTGCCCGCTACGTAACCTACATAGTCCAAGGGCCCGCTAGGTAAGCTAGATAGTCCAAGTGCCCGCTAGGTAACCTCGATAGTCCAAGTGCGCGCTAGTTAACCTAGATAGTCCAAGTGCCTGCTAGGTAACCTAGATAGTCCAAGTGCCCGTTACCTAACCTAGATTGTCCAAGTGCCCGCTAGGCAACATACATTTTCCAAGTGCCCGTTCGTTAACCTAGAAGTCCAAGTGCCCGCTATGTAACCTAGACAGTCCAAGTGCCCGCTAGGTTACCTGCATAGTCCAAGTGCCTGTACGTTAACCTACATAGTCCAAGTGCCCGCTAGGGGACCTATATATTCCAAGTGCTATCTAGGTAACCTAGATAGTCCAAGGGCCCGCTAGTTAACCTAGATAGTCCAAGGGCTCGCTTGTTAACTTTGATTGTCCAAGTGCCCGTTAGTTAACCTAGATCGTCCAAGTGCCCGCTAGTTAACCTAGATCGTCCAAGTGTCCTCTAGTTAACCTACATAGTCCAAATGCCCGCTAGGTAACCTACATAGTGCAAGTGTCTGCTAGGTAACCTACATAGACCAAGTGCCCGCTAGTTAACCTAGATAGTCCAAGTGCCCGCTAGGTAACCTAGAGAGTGCAAGTGCCCGCTAGTTAACCTTCATAGTCCAAGTGCCTGCTAGGTAACCTAGATAGTCCAAGGGCCTGCTAGTTAACCTACATAGTCCAAGTTCCCCCTAGGTAACCTACATAGTGCAAGTGTCCGCTAGTTAACCTAGATCGTCCACTTGTCCGCTAGTTAACCTACATAGTCCAAGTTCCAGCTAGGTAACCTAGATAGTCCAAGTGCCCGTTCGGTAACCTAGATAGTCCAAGTGGCCTTTAGGGAATCTAGATAGTCCAAGTGCCCACTAGGGAACCTATAGTCCAATTGCCCGCTCTGGAACATACATAGTCCAAGTGCCCCCTAGTTAACCTAGATAGTCCAAGTGCCCGCTAGGTAACCTATATATTCCAAATGCCCGCTAGGGAACCCACATAGTCCAAGTACCCGCTAGGTAACGTAGATAGTTCAAGTGCCAGCTAGGTAACCTAGACAGTCCAAGTGCCCGCTAGGTAACCTACAATCTCTAAGTGCCCGCTAAGGAATCTATATAGGCCAAATGCCCGCTAGGGAGCCTACATAATCCAAATGCCCGCTAGGTAACCTAATAGTCCAAGTGCCCGCTAGGTAACCTACATATTCCAAATGCCCTCTAGTTAACCCACATAGTCCAAGTACCCGCTAGGGAATTTACATAGTCCAAGGGCCCGCTAGGGAACCTACATAGTCCAAGTGCCCGTGTGTTAACCTAGATAGTCCATGTGCCCGCTAGGTAACCTAGATAGTCCAACAGCCCGCTAGGTAACCTACATACTCCAAGAACCTGCTAGGCTACGTAGATAGTCCAAATGCCCGCTAGGTAACCTACAAAGTCTAAGTGCCCGCTAGGTTATCTATATAGTCCAAATGCCCGCTAGGAACCTACATAGTCCAAGTGCCCGCTACGTAACCTAGATAGTCCAAGTGCCCTCTAGTTAACCTAGATCGTCCAAGTGCCCGCTAGTTATCCTACATAGTCCAAGAGCCCTTTAGTTAACCTACATAGTCCAAGGTCCGCTAGTTAATCTAGATAGTCCAAGTGCTCGCTAGTTAACCTACATAGTACAAGGGCCCGCTAGTTGACCTAGATAGTCCAAGTGCCCACAAGTTAACCTAGATAGGTCAAGTGCCTGTGAGGTAACCAAAGTAGTCCAAATGTCCAATAGGGATCCTACATAGTGCAAGTGCCCGCTAGGTAACCTACATAGTCCAAGTGCCCGTTCATCAACCTGGATAGTCCAAGTGCCCGCTAGGTAACCTAGACTGTCCAAGTGCCCGCTAGGTTACCTACATAGTCCATGTGCCCCTTCGTTAACCTAGATAGTCCAAGTGCCCGCTAGGAAACCTACATAGTCCAAGGGCCGACTTGGTAACATAGATAGTCCAAGTGCCCACTAGATAACCTACATAGTCCAAGTGCCTACTAGGTAAACTACATAGTCGAAGTGCCCGTTCGTTAAACTACATAGTCCAAGTGCCCGCTAGTTAACGTAGATTGCCCAAGTGCCCTCTAGGGAACTACATAATCCAAGGGCCCACTAGTTAACCTAGACAGTCCAAGTACCCTATAGGGAACCTACATAGTTCAAGTGCCCGCTAGGGAACCCACATATTCCAAGTGCTCGCTAGGCAACCTACATAGTCCAAGTGCCCGTTAGTTAACCTAGATAGTCAAATTGCCTGCTAGGTAACCTAAATAGTCCAAGTGCCCGCTAGGGAACCTAGATAGTCCAATTGCCCTTTAGCTAACCTAGATAGTCGAAGTGTCCGCTAGTTAACCTACATAGTCCAAGTGCCCGTTCATTAACCTAGATAGTCCAAGTGCCCGCTAGGTAACCTAGACAGTCCAAGTGCCTTGTAGTTAACCTATGTAGTCCAAGTGTCCGCTAGGTAACCTACATAGTCCAAGTGCCCACTAGGTAACCTAAATAATCCAAATGCCTGCTAGGGAAACTACATAGTTCAAGTGCCCGCTAGTTAACCTAGATAGTCCAAGTGCCCTCTAGTAAACCTAGATAGTCAAAGGGCCCGCTAGTTTACCTAGATAGTCCAAGTGCCCGCTAGTTAACCTAAATCGTCCAAGTGTCCGCTAGGTAACCTACATACTCCAAGTGCCTGCTAGGTAACCTAGATAGTCCAAGTGCCTGATGAATAACCTACATAGTCCAAGTGCCCGCTTGGTAACCTGGATAGTCCAAGTGCCCGCTAGTTAACCTACCTAGTCCAAGTGCCTTCTAGGGACCCTACATAGTCCACGTGACTGCTAGGGAACCTACATAGTCCAAGTGCCCGTTAGGGAACCTACATAGTACAAGTGCCCGCTAGGTAACCTACATAGTCCAAATACCAGCAAGGAAACCTACATTGTCTAAATGCCCGCTGGGAAACCTACATAATCCAAGTGCCCGCTCTGGAACATACATAGTCAAAGTGCCCGTTAGCTAACCTAGATAGTCCAAGGGCCCGCTAGTTGACCTACATAGTCCAAGTGCCAACTAGGTAACTTGGATAGTACAAGTGCCCGCTAGGGAACCTAGATAGTCCAAGTGCCTGTTAGCTAACCTAGATAGTTAAGTGGCAGCTTGGCAACCTACATACTCCAAGTGTCCGTTCATTAACCTAGATAATCCAAGTGCCCGCTAGGTAACCTAGACAGTCCAAGTGCCCGCTAGGTAACCTACATAGTCCAAGTGCCCGTTAGGTAACCTAGATAGTCCAAATGCCCGCTAGGGAACCCACATAGTCCAAGTGCCCGCTAGGGAACTTACATAGTCCAAGGGCCGCTAGGGAACCTACATAGTCCAAGTGCCCGTTAGTTAACCTAGATAGTCCAAGTGCCCGCTAGGTAACCTAGATAGTCCAACAGCCCGGTAGGTAACCTACATATTCCAAGTACCCGCTAGGTAACGTAGATAGTTCAAGTGCCAGTTAGGTAACCTAGATAGTCCAAGTGCCCGCTAGGTAACCTACAACCTCTACAGTGCCCGCTAAGGAATCTATATAGTCCAAATGTCCGCTAGGGAGCCTACATAATCCAAATGCCCGCTAGGTAACCTAGATAGTCCATGTGCCCGCTAGGTAACCTACATAGTCCAAATGCCCTCTAGTTAACCCACATAGTCAATGTGCCCGCTAGGGAACTTACATAGTCCAAGGGCTCGCTAGGGAAACTACATAGTCCAAGTGCCCGTGTGTTAACCTAGATAGTCCATGTGCCCGCTAGGTAACCTATATACTCCAAGAACCTGCTAGGCTACGTAGATAGTTCAAGTGCCAGCTAGGTAACCTAGATAGTCCAAGTGCCCGCTAGGTAACCTACAAAGTCTAAGTGCCCGCTAGGTTATCTATATAGTCCAAATGCCCGCTAGGGAACCTACATAGTCTAAGTGCCCGCTAGGGAACATACATAGTCCAAGTGCCCACTAGGTAACCTAGAGAGTCCAATTGCCCGCTAGTTAACCTAGACAGTCCAAATACCAGATAGAGAACCTACATAGTCCAAGTGTCCGCTAGGGAACCTACATAGTCCAAGTGCTCGCTAGGCAACCTACATAGTCCAATTGTCCGTTAGTTAACCTAGATAGTCCAAGTGCCCGCTAGGTAACCTAGATAGTCCAACAGCCCGGTAGGTAACCTACATACTCCAAGTACCCGCTAGGTAAAGTAGATAGTTCAAGTGCCAGCTAGGTAACCTAGATAGTCCAAGTGCCCGCTAGGTAACCTACAAAGTCCAAGTGCCCGTTACCGAACCTAGATAGTCCACGTGCCCGCTAGGCAACATACATAGTCCAAGTGCACGTTCGTTAACCTAGAAGTCCAAGTGCCCGCTATGTAACCTAGACAGTCCAAGTGCCCGCTAGGTTACCTGCATAGTCCAAGTGCCTGTTCGTTAACCTACATAGTCCAAGTGCCCGCTAGTTAACCTAGATAATCCAAGTGCCCGCTAGGGATCCCTCATAATCCAAGTGCCTGCTAGGTAACCTAGATAGTCCTAGTGCCCACTAGGGGACGTACATAGTCCAAGTCCCTGCTAGGTAACCTAGATAGTCCAAGTGGGCGCTAGGCAAAGTACATAGTCCAAGTGCCTGCTATGAAACCTAGATAGTCCAAGAGCCCGCTAGGTAACCTACATAGTCCAAGGGCCCGCTAGTTAACCTACATAGTCCAAGGTCTGCAAGTTAACCTAGATAATCAAAGTGCCCGCTAGGTAACCTAGACAGTCCAAGTGCCCGTTAGGTTACCTACATAGTCCAAGTGCCCATTCGTTAACCTAGATAGTCCAAGTGCCCGCTACGTAACCTACATAGTCCAAGGGCCCGCTAGGTAAGCTAGATAGTCCAAGTGCCCGCTAGGTAACCTCGATAGTCCAAGTGCGCGCTAGTTAACCTAGATAGTCCAAGTGCCTGCTAGGTAACCTACATTGTCCAAGTTCCCGCTAGGTAACCTAGATAGTCCAAGTGCCCGTTACCTAACCTAGATTGTCCAAGTACCCGCTAGGCAACATACATATTCCAAGTGCCCGTTCGTTAACCTAGAAGTCCAAGTGCCCACTATGTAACCTAGACAGTTCAAGTGCCCGCTAGGTTACCTGCATAGTCCAAGTGCCTGTACGTTAACCTACATAGTCCAAGTGCCCGCTAGGGAACCTATATATTCCTAGTGCTATCTATTTCACCTAGATAGTCCAAGGGCCCGCTAGTTAACCTATATAGTCCAAGGGCTCACTTGTTAACTTTGATTGTCCAAGTGCCCGTTAGTTAACTTAGATCGTCCAAGTGCCCGCTATTAACCTAGATCGTCCAAGTGTCCTCTAGTTAACCTACATAGTCCAAGTGCCCACTAGGTAACCTACATAGTGCAAGTGTCTGCTAGGTAACCTACATAGTCCAAGTGCCCGCTAGTTAACCTAGATAGTCCAAGTGCCCGCTAGGTAACCTAGAGAGTGCAAGTGCCCGCTAGTTAACCTTCATAGTCCAAGTGCCTGCTAGGTAACCTAGATAGTTCAAGGGCCTGCTAGTTAACCTACATAGTCCAAGTGCCCGCTAGGTAACCTACATAGTGCAAGTGTCCGCTAGTTAACCTAGATCGTCCAATTGTCCGCTAGTTAACCTAGATCGTCCAATTGTCCGCTAGTTAACCTACATAGTCCAAGTTCCCGCTAGGTAACCTAGATAGTCCAAGTGCCCGTTCGGTAACCTAGAGAGTCCAAGTGGCCTTTAGGGAATCTAGATAGTCCAAGTGCCCACTAGGGAACCTACATAGTCCAATTGCCCGCTCTGGAACATACATAGTCCAAGTGCCCGCCAGTTAACCTAGATAGTCCAAGTGCCCGCTAGGTAACCTATATAGTCCAAATGCCCGCTAGGGAACCCACATAGTCCAAGCGCCCGCTAGTTAACCTAGATAGTCCAAGTGCCCGCTTGTTAACCTAGATAGTCCAATTGCCCCTAGGTAACCTAGATAGTCCAACAGCCCGGTAGGTAACCTACATACTCCAAGTACCCGCTAGGTAACGTAGATAGTTCAAGTGCCAGCTAGGTAACCTAGATAGTCCAAGTGACCGCTAGGTAACCTACAATCTCTAAGTGCCCGCTAAGGAATCTATATAGGCCAAATGCCCGCTAGGGAGCCTACATAATCCAAATGCCCGCTAGGTAACCTAGATAGTCCAAGTGCCCGCTAGGTAACCACCATAGTCCAAATGCCCTCGAGTTAACCCACATAGTCCAAGTACCCGCTAGGGAATTTACATAATCCAAGGGCCCGCTAGGGAACCTACATAGTCCAAGTGCCCGTGTGTTAACCTAGATAGTCCATGTGCCCGCTAGGTAACCTAGATAGTCCAACAGCCCGCTAGGTAACCTACATACTCCAAGAACCTGCTAGGCTACGTAGATAGTCCAAATGCCCGCTAGGTAACCTACAAAGTCTAAGTGCCCGCTAGGTTATCTATATAGTCCAAATGCCCGCTAGGGAACCTACATAGTCCAAGTGCCCGCTAGGTAACCTAGATAGTCCAAGTGCCCTCTAGTTAACCTAGATCGTCCAAGTGCCCGCTAGTTATCCTACATAGTCCAAGAGCCCTTTAGTTAACCTACATAGTCCAAGGTCCGCTAGTTAACCTAGATAGTCCAAGTGCTCGCTAGTTAACCTACATAGTACAAGGGCCCGCTACTTGACCTAGATAGCCCAAGTGCCCACAAGTTAACCTAGATAGGTCAAGTGCCTGGTAGGTAACCAAAGTAGTCCAAATGTCCAATACGGATCCTACATAGTCCAAGTGCCCGTTAGTTAACCTACATAGTCCAAGTGCCCGTTCGTCTACCTGGATAGTCCAAGTGCCCGCTAGGTAACCTAGACTGTCCAAGTGCCCGCTAGGTTACCTACATAGTCCATGTGCCCGTTCGTTAATCTAGATAGTCCAAGTGCCCGCTAGGAAACCTACATACTCCAAGGGCCCACTTGGTAACATAGGTAGTCCAAGTGCCCGCTAGATAACCTACATAGTCCAAGTGCCTACTAGGTAATCTACATAGTCCAAGTGCCCGTTCGTTAAACTAAATAGTCCAAGTGCCCGCTAGTTAACGTAGATTGCCCAAGTGCCATCTAGGGAACTACATAGTCCAAGGGCCCAATAGTTAACCTAGACAGTCCAAGTACCCTATAGGGAACCTACATAGTTCAAGTGCCCGCTAGGGAACCTACATAGTCCAAGTGCTCGCTAGGCAACCTACATAGTCCAAGTGCCCGTTAGTTAACCTAGATAGTCAAATTGCCTGCTAGGTAACCTAAATAGTCCAAGTGCCCGCTAGGGAACCTAGATAGTCAAATTGCCTGCTAGGTAACCTAAATAGTCCAAGTGCCCGTTAGGGAACCTAGATAGTCCAATTGCCCTTTAGCTAACCTAGATAGTCGAAGTGTCCGCTAGTTAACCTACATATTCCAAGTGCCCGTTCATTAACCTAGATAGTCCAAGTGCCCGCTAGGTAACCTAGACAGTCCAAGTGCCTTGTAGTTAACCTACGTAGTCCAAGTGCCCGCTAGGTAACCTACATAGTCCAAGTGCCCACTAGGTAACCTAAATAATCCAAATGCCTGCTAGGGAAACTACATAGTTCAAGTGCCCGCTAGTTAACCTAGATAGTCCAAGTGCCCGCTAGTAAACCTAGATAGTCAAAGGGCCCGCTAGTTTACCTAGATAGTCCAAGTGCCCGCTAGTTAACCTAAATCGTCCAAGTGTCCGCTAGGTAACCAACATAGTCCAAGTGCCGGCTAGGTAACCTAGATAGTCCAAGTGCCTGATGAATAACCTACATAGTCCAAGTGTCCGTTCGTTAACCTAGATAGTCCAAGTGCCCATTGGGTAACCTGCATAGTCCAAGTGCCCGCTTGGTAACCTGGATAGTCCAAGTGCCCGCTAGTTAACCTAGCTAGTCCAAGTGCCTTCTAGGGAACCTACATAGTCCACGTGACTGCTAGGGAACCTACATAGTCCAAGTGCCCGTTAGGGAACCTACATAATCCAAGTGCCCGCTAGGTAACCTACATAGTCCAAACACCAGCAAGGAAACCTACATAGTCTAAATGCCCGCTAGGCAACCTACATAATCCATGTGCCCGCTCTGGAACATGCATAGTCCAAGTGCCCGTTAGCTAACCTAGATAGTCCAAGGGCCCGCTAGTTGACCTACATAGTCCAAGTGCCAGCTAGGTAACCTAGATAGTACATGTGCCCGCTAGGGAACCTAGATAGTCCAAGTGCCTGTTAGCTAACCTAGATATTTAAGTGGCGGCTTGGTAACCTACATACTCCAAGTGCCCGTTCGTTAACCTAGATAATCCAAGTGCCCGCTAGGTAACCTATATACTCCAAGAACCTGCTAGGCTACGTAGATAGTTCAAGTGCCAGCTAGGTAACCTAGATAGTCCAAGTGCCCGCTAGGTAACCTACAAAGTCTAAGTGCCCGCTAGGTTATCTATATAGTCCAAATGCCCGCTAGGGAACCTACATAGTCTAAGTGCCCGCTAGGGAACATACATAGTCCAAGTGCCCACTAGGTAACCTAGAGAGTCCAATTGCCCGCTAGTTAACCTAGACAGTCCAAATACCAGATAGAGAACCTACATAGTCCAAGTGTCCGCTAGGGAACCTACATAGTCCAAGTGCTCGCTAGGCAACCTACATAGTCCAATTGTCCGTTAGTTAACCTAGATAGTCCAAGTGCCCGCTAGGTAACCTAGATAGTCCAACAGCCCGGTAGGTAACCTACATACTCCAAGTACCCGCTAGGTAAAGTAGATAGTTCAAGTGCCAGCTAGGTAACCTAGATAGTCCAAGTGCCCGCTAGGTAACCTACAAAGTCCAAGTGCCCGTTACCGAACCTAGATAGTCCACGTGCTGCTAGGCAACATACATAGTCCAAGTGCACGTTCGTTAACCTAGAAGTCCAAGTGCCCGCTATGTAACCTAGACAGTCCAAGTGCCCGCTAGGTTACCTGCATAGTCCAAGTGCCTGTTCGTTAACCTACATAGTCCAAGTGCCCGCTAGTTAACCTAGATAGTCCAAGTGCCCGCTAGGGATCCCTCATAATCCAAGTGCCTGCTAGGTAACCTAGATAGTCCATGTGCCCGCTAGTTAACCTAGATAGTCCTAGTGCCCACTAGGGGACGTACATAGTCCAAGTCCCTGCTAGGTAACCTAGATAGTCCAAGTGGGCGCTAGGCTAAGTACATCGTCCAAGTGCCTGCTAGGGAACCTAGATAGTCCAAGAGCCCGCTAGGTAACCTACATAGTCCAAGGGCCCGCTAGTTAACCTACATAGTCCAAGGTCTGCAAGTTAACCTAGATAATCAAAGTGCCCGCTAGGTAACCTAGACAGTCCAAGTGCCCGTTAGGTTACCTACATAGTCCAAGTGCCCATTCGTTAACCTAGATAGTCCAAGTGCCCGCTACGTAACCTACATAGTCCAAGGGCCCGCTAGTTAAGCTAGATAGTCCAAGTGCCCGCTAGGTAACCTCGATAGTCCAAGTGCGCGCTAGTTAACCTAGATAGTCCAAGTGCCTGCTAGGTAACCTACATTGTCCAAGTTCCCGCTAGGTAACCTAGATAGTCCAAGTGCCCGTTACCTAACCTAGATTGTCCAAGTACCCGCTAGGCAACATACATATTCCAAGTGCCCGTTCGTTAACCTAGAAGTCCAAGTGCCCACTATGTAACCTAGACAGTCCAAGTGCCCGCTAGGTTACCTGCATAGTCCAAGTGCCTGTACGTTAACCTACATAGTCCAAGTGCCCGCTAGGGAACCTATATATTCCAAGTGCTATCTAGGTAACCTAGATAGTCCAAGGGCCCGCTAGTTAACCTAGATAGTCCAAGGGCTCGCTTGTTAACTTTGATTGTCCAAGTGCCCGGTAGTTAACCTAGATCGTCCAAGTGCCCGCTATTAACCTAGATCGTCCAAGTGTCCTCTAGTTAACCTACATAGTCCAAGTGCCCGCTAGGTAACCTACATAGTGCAAGTGTCTGCTAGGTAACCTACATAGTCCAAGTGCCCGCTAGTTAACCTAGATAGTCCAAGTGCCCGCTAGGTAACCTAGAGAGTGCAAGTGCCCGCTAGTTAACCTTCATAGTCCAAGTGCCTGCTAGGTAACCTAGATAGTTCAAGGGCCTGCTAGTTAACCTACATAGTCCAAGTGCCCGCTAGGCAACCTACATAGTCCAAGTGCCCGTTAGTTAACCTAGATAGTCAAATTGCCTGCTAGGTAACCTAAATAGTCCAAGTGCCCGCTAGGGAACCTAGATAGTCAAATTGCCTGCTAGGTAACCTAAATAGTCCAAGTGCCCGCTAGGGAACCTAGATAGTCCAATTGCCCTTTAGCTAACCTAGATAGTCGAAGTGTCCGCTAGTTAACCTACATAGTCCAAGTGCCCGTTCATTAACCTAGATAGTCCAAGTGCCCGATAGGTAACCTAGACAGTCCAAGTGCCTTGTAGTTAACCTACATAGTCCAAGTGCCCGCTAGGTAACCTACATAGTCCAAGTGCCCACTAGGTAACCTAAATAATCCAAATGCCCGCTAGGGAAACTACATAGTTCAAGTGCCCGCTAGTTAACCTAGATAGTCCAAGTGCCCGCTAGTAAACCTAGATAGTCAAAGGGCCCGCTAGTTTACCTAGATAGTCCAAGTGCCCGCTAGTTAACCTAAATCGTCCAAGTGTCCGCTAGGTAACCAACATAGTCCAAGTGCCGGCTAGGTAACCTAGATAGTCCAAGTGCCTGATGAATAACCTACATAGTCCAAGTGTCTGTTCGTTAACCTAGATAGTCCAAGTGCCCATTGGGTAACCTGCATAGTCCAAGTGCCCGCTTGGTAACCTGGATAGTCCAAGTGCCCGCTAGTTAACCTAGCTAGTCCAAGTGCCTTCTAGGGAACCTACATAGTCCACGTGACTGCTAGGGAACCTACATAGTCCAAGTGCCCGTTAGGGAACCTACATAATCCAAGTGCCCGCTAGGTAACCTACATAGTCCAAACACCAGCAAGGAAACCTACATAGTCTAAATGCCCGCTAGGCAACCTACATAATCCATGTGCCCGCTCTGGAACATACATAGTCCAAGTGCCCGTTAGCTAACCTAGATAGTCCAAGGGCCCGCTAGTTGACCTACATAGTCCAAGTGCCAGCTAGGTAACCTAGATAGTACATGTGCCCGCTAGGGAACCTAGATAGTCCAAGTGCCTGTTAGCTAACCTAGATATTTAAGTGGCGGCTTGGTAACCTACATACTCCAAGTGCCCGTTCGTTAACCTAGATAATCCAAGTGCCCGCTAGGTAACCTAGACAGTCCAAGTGCCCGCTAGGTAACCTACATAGTCCAAATGCCCGCTAGTTAACCTACATAGTCCAAGTGCCCGTTAGGTAACCTAGATAGTCCAAATGCCCGCTAGGGAACTCACATAGTCCAAGTGCCCGCTAGGGAACTTACATAGTCCAAGGGCCGCTAGGGAACCTACATAGTCCAAGTGCCCGTTAGTTAACCTAGATAGTCCAAGTGCCCGCTAGGTAACCTAGATAGTCCAACAGCCCGGTAGGTAACCTACATATTCCAAGTACCCGCTAGGTAACGTAGATAGTTCAAGTGCCAGTTAGGTAACCTAGATAGTCCAAGTGCCCGCTAGGTAACCTAAAACCTCTAAGTGCCCGCTAAGGAATCTATATAGTCCAAATGCCCGCTAGGGAGCCTACATAATCCAAATGCCCGCTAGGTAACCTAGATAGTCCTTGTGCCTGCTAGGTAACCTACATAGTCCAAATGCCCTCTAGTTAACCCACATAGTCCAAGTGCCCGCTAGGGAACTTACATAGTCCAAGGGCCCGCTAGGGAACCTACATAGTCCAAGTGCCCATGTGTTAACCTAGATAGTCCATGTGCCCGCTAGGTAACCTAGATATTCCAACAGCCCGCTAGGTAACCTATATACTCCAAGAACCTGCTAGGCTACGTAGATAGTTCAAGTGTCTGCTAGGTAACCTAGATAGTCCAAGTGCCCGCTAGGTAACCTACAAAGTCTACGTGCCCACTAGGTTATCTATATAGTCCAAATGCCCGCTAGGGAACCTACATAGTCCTAGCGCCTGCTAGTTAACCTAGATAGTCCAAATGCCCGCTAGTTAACCTAGATAGTCCATGTGCCCGCTAGTTAACCAGAATCATCAAAGTGCCCTCTAGTTAACTTACATAGTCCAAAAGCCTGCTAGTTAACCTACATAGACCAAGGGGCCGCTAGTTAACCTATATTGTCCAAGTGCCCGCTAGTTAACCTACAGTGTCCAAGTTCCCGCTAGGTAACCTAGACAGTCCAAGTGACCACTAGGTTACCTACATAGTCAAAGTGCCCGTTCGTTAACCTACATAGTGCAAGTGCCCATTCGTTAACCTACATAGTCCAAGTGCCCGCTAGGTAACATAGATACCCCAAGTGCCCGCTAGGGAACATACATAGTCCAAGTGCCCACTAGGTAACCTAGACAGTCCAATTGCCCGCTAGTTAACCTAGACAGTCCAAATACCCGATAGGGAACCTACATAGTCCAAGTCCCCGCTAGGGAACCTACATAGTCCAAGTGCTCGCTAGGCAACCTACATAGTCCAATTGCCCGTTAGTTAACCTAGATTGTCCAAGTACCCGCTAGGTAACCTAGATAGTCCAACAGCACAGTAGGTAACCTACATACTCAAAGTACCCGCTAGGTAACGTAGATAGTTCAAGTGCCAGCTAGGTAACCTAGATAGTCCAAGTGCTCGCTAGGTAACGTACAAAGTCTAAGTGCCCGCTAAGGAATCTATATAGTCCAAATGCCCGCTAGGGAGCCTACATAATCCAAATGCCCGCTAGGTAACCTAGATAGTCAAGTGCCCGCTAGGTAACCTACATAGTCCAAATGCCCTCTAGTTAACGCACATAGTCCAAGAGCCCGGTAGGGAACTTACATAGTCCAAGTGCCTGTTAGTTAACCTAGATAGTCCAACAGCCCGCTAGGTAACCTACATATTCCAAGAACCCGCTAGGCTACGTAGATAGTTCAAGTGCCAGCTAGGTAACCTAGATAGTCCAAGTGCCCGCTAGGTAACCTACAAAATCTAAGTGCCCGCTAGGTTATCTATATAGTCCAAATGCCGCTAGGCAACCTACATAGTCCAAGTGCCCGCTAGGTTACCTAGATAGACCAAGTGCCCTCTAGTTAACCTAGATCGTCCAAGTGCCCGCTAGTTAACATACATAGCCCAAGGGCCCGTTAGTTAACCTACATAGTTCAAGGTCCGTTAGTTAACCTAGATAGTCCAAGTGCTCGCTAGTTAACCTACATAGTACAAGGGCCCGCTTGTTGACCTAGATAGTCCAAGTGCCCGCAAGATAACCTAGATAGGTCAAGTGCCCGCTAGGTAACCAAAGTAGTCCAAATGTCCGATAGGGATCCTACATAGTCCAAGTGCCCGCTGGGTAACCTACATAGTCCAAGTGCCCGTTCGTTAACCTAGATACTCCAAGTGCCCGCTAGGTAACCTAGACTGTCCAAGTGCCCGCTAGGTTACCTACATAGTCCAAGTGCCCGTTCGTTAACCTAGATAGTCCAAGTGCCCGCTAGGAAACCTACATATTCCAAGGGCCCACTAGGTAACATAGATAGTCAAAGTGCCCGTTAGGTAACCTAGATAGTCAAAGTGCCCGCTAGGTAACTTACATTGTCCAAGTTCCCACTAGGTAACCTAGATAGTCCAAGTGCCCTTTACCTAACCTAGATAGTCCAAGTGCCCATTACCTAACCTAGATAGTCCAAGTGCCCACTAAGCAACCTACATAGTACAAGGGCCCCCTAGTTGAGCTAGATAGTCCAAGTGCCCGCTAGTTAACCTAGAGAGTCCAAGTGCCCGCTAGGTAACCAAAGTAGTCCAAGTGCCCGCTAGGTAACCTACAAAGTCTAAGTGCCCGCTAAGGAATCTATATAGTCCAAATGCCCGCTAGAGAGCCTACATAATCCAAATGCCCGCTAGGTAACCTAGATAGTCCAAGGGCCCGCTAGATAATCTACATAGTCCTAGTGCCCCCTAGTTAACCTACATTCTCCAAGTGCCCGATAAGGAACCTACATAGTCCAAGTGCCCGCTAGGTAAACTACATAGTCCAAATGCCCTCTAGTTAACGCACATAGTCCAAGTGCCCGTTAGGGAACTTACATAATCCAAGTGCCAGCTAGGAAACCTACATAGTCCAAGGGCCCGCTAGGTAACATAGATAGTCAAAGTGCCCTTTAGGTAACCTAGATAATCCAACAGCCCGCTAGGTAACCTACATACTCCAAGAACCCGCTAGGCTACGTAGATATTTCAAGTGCCAGCTAGGTAACCTAGATAGTCCAAGTGAACGCTAGGTAACCTACAAAGTCTAAGTGCCCGCTAGGTTATCTATATAGTCCAAATGCCCGCCTGGGAACCTACATAGTCCAAGTGCCCGCTAGGTAACCTAGATAGTCCAAGTGCCCTCTAGTTAACCTAGATCGTCCAAGTGCCCGCTAGTTAACATACATAGTCCAAGGGCCAGCTAGTTAACCCACATAGTCCAAGGTCCGCTAGTTAACCTAGATAGTCCAAGTGCCCGCTAGGAAACCTACATAGTCTAAGGGCCCACTAGGTAACCTAGACTGTCCAAGTGCCCGCTAGGTTACCTACATAGTCCTAGTGCCCCCTAGTTAACCTACATTCTCCAAGTGCCCGTTAGGTAACCTAGATAGTCCAAGTGCCCGCTAGCTAACTTACATTGTCCAAGTGCCCGCTAGGTTACCTACATAGTCCAAGTGCCCGTTCGTTAACCTAGATAGTCCAAGTGCCCGCTAGGAAACCTACATAGTCCAAGGGCCCACAAGGTAACCTAGATAGTCCAAGTGCCTGCTAGGTAACCTAGAGTCCAAGTGCTCGCTATTTAACCTACATAGTTCAAGTGCCCGTTCGTTAACCTAGATAGTCCAAGTGCCCGCTAGAAAACCTACATTGTCCAAGGGCCCACAAGGTAACCTAGATATTCCAAGTGCCCGCTAGGTAACCTAGAGTCCAAGTGCTCGCTATTTAACCTACACAGTCCAAGTGCCCGCTGTGTAATCTAGATAGTCAAAGGGCCTGTTAGGTAACGTAGATAGTCCAAGTGCCCGCTAGGTAACTAACATTGTCCAAGTTCCCGCTAGGTAACCTAGATAGTCCAAGTGCCCGTTACCTAACATAGATAGTCCAAGTGCCTGCTAGGTAACTTAGATAGTGCAAGTGCCCGCTAGTTAACCTAGATAATTCAAGTACCCGCTAGGTAACCTAGATCGTCCAAGGGCCCCCTAGTGGGCCGACATAATCCAAGTGTCCGTTCGGTAACCTAGATACTCCAAGGGCCCGCTAGGCAACCTACATAGTCCAAGTGCCCGTTCGTTAACCTAGATAATCCAAGTGCTCGCTAGGTAACCTAGACAGTCCAAGTTCCCGCTAGTTAATCTACATAGTCCAAGTGCCCGATAGAGAACCTACATAATCCAAGTGCCCGCTAGGCAACCTACATAGTCCAAGTGCCCGTTAGTTAACCTAGATAGTCCAAGTGCCCGCTAGGTAACCTACAAAGTCTAAGTGCCTGCTAGGTTATCTACGTAGTCCAAATGCCCGCTAGGGTACCTACATAGTCCAAGTGCCCGCTAGTTAACCTAGATCGTCCAAGTGCCTCCTAGTTAACATACATAGTCCAAGGGCCCGCTAGTTAACCTACATAGTCCAAGGTCCACTAGTTAACCTAGATTGTCCAAGTGCTCGCTAGTTAACCTACATAGTACCAGGGCCCGCTAGTTGACCTAGATAGTCCAAGTTCCCGCTAGTTAACCTAGATAGTCCAAGTGCCCGCTAGGTACCCTACATAGACCAAGTGCCCGTTCGTTAACCTAGGTAGTCCAAGTGCCCGCTAGGTAACCTAGACTGTCCAAGTGCCCGCTAGGTGTTACCTACATAGTCCAATGACCGTTCGTTAACCTAGATAATCCAAGTGCTCGCTAGGTAACCTAGATCGTCCAAGGGCCCCCTAGTGGTCCGACATAATCCAAGTGTCCGTTCGGTAACCTAGATAGTCCAAGGGCCCGCTAGATAACCTACATAGTCCTAGTGCCCCCTAGTTAACCTACATTCTCCAAGTGCCCGATAAGGAACCTACATAGTCCAAGTGCCCGCTAGGTAAACTACATAGTCCAAATGCCCTCTAGTTAACGCACATAGTCCAAGTGCCCGTTAGGGAACTTACATAATCCAAGTGCCCGCTAGGAAACCTACATAGTCCAAGGGCCCGCTAGGTAACATAGATAGTCAAAGTGCCCTTTAGGTAACCTACATACTCCAAGAACCCGCTAGGCTACGTAGATATTTCAAGTGCCAGCTAGGTAACCTAGATAGTCCAAGTGCCCGCTAGGTAACCTACAAAGTCTAAGTGCCCGCTAGGTTATCTATATAGTCCAAATGCCCGCCTGGGAACCTACATAGTCCAAGTGCCCGCTAGGTAAACTAGATAGTCCAAGTGCCCTCTAGTTAACCTAGATCGTCCAAGTGCCCGTTAGTTAACCTACATAGTCCAAGGGCCAGCTAGTTAACCCACATAGTCCAAGGTCCGCTAGTTAACCTAGATAGTCCAAGTGCCCGCTAGGAAACCTACATAGTCCAAGGGCCCACTAGGTAACCTAGACTGTCCAAGTGCCCGCTAGGTTACCTACATAGTCCTAGTGCCCCCTAGTTAACCTACATTCTCCAAGTGCCCGTTAGGTAACCTAGATAGTCCAAGTGCCCGCTAGCTAACTTACATTGTCCAAGTGCCCGCTAGGTAACCTAGACTGTCCAAGTGCCCGCTAGGTTACCTACATAGTCCAAGTGCCCGTTCGTTAACCTAGATAGTCCAAGTGCCCGCTAGGAAACCTACATAGTCCAAGGGCCCACAAGGTAACCTAGATATTCCAAGTGCCCGCTAGGTAACCTAGAGTCCAAGTGCTCGCTATTTAACCTACATAGTCCAAGTGCCCGTTCGTTAACCTAGATAGTCCAAGTGCCCGCTAGGAAACCTACATAGTCCAAGGGCCCACAAGGTAACCTAGATATTCCAAGTGCCCGCTAGGTAACCTAGAGTCCAAGTGCTCGCTATTTAACCTACACAGTCCAAGTGCCCGCTGTGTAATCTAGATAGTCAAAGGGCCCGTTAGGTAACGTAGATAGTCCAAGTGCCCGCTAGGTAACTAACATTGTCCAAGTTCCCGCTAGGTAACCTAGATAGTCCAAGTGCCCGTTACCTAACATAGATAGTCCAAGTGCCCGCTAGGTAACCTAGATAGTGCAAGTGCCCGCTAGTTAACCTAGATAATTCAAGTACCCGCTAGGTAACCTAGATCGTCCAAGGGCCCCCTAGTGGGCCGACATAATCCAAGTGTCCGTTCGGTAACCTAGATACTCCAAGGGCCCGCTAGGCAACCTACATAGTCCAAGTGCCCGTTCGTTAACCTAGATAATCCAAGTGCTCGCTAGGTAACCTAGACAGTCCAAGTTCCCGCTAGTTAATCTACATAGTCCAAGTGCCCGATAGAGAACCTACATAATCCAAGTGCCCGCTAGGCAACCTACATAGTCCAAGTGCCCGTTAGTTAACCTAGATAGTCCAAGTGCCCGCTAGGTAACCTACAAAGTCTAAGTGCCTGCTAGGTTATCTACATAGTCCAAATGCCCGCTAGGGAACCTACATAGTCCAAGTGCCCGCTAGTTAACCTAGATCGTCCAAGTGCCTGCTAGTTAACATACATAGTCCAAGGGCCCGCTAGTTAACCTACATAGTCCAAGGTCCACTAGTTAACCTAGATTGTCCAAGTGCTCGCTAGTTAACCTACATAGTACCAGGGCCCGCTAGTTGACCTAGATAGTCCAAGTTCCCGCTAGTTAACCTAGATAGTCCAAGTGCCCGCTAGGTAACCTAAGTAGTCCAAATGTCCGATAGGGATCCTACATAGTCCAAGTGCCCGCTAGGTACCCTACATAGTCCAAGTGCCCGTTCGTTAACCTAGGTAGTCCAGGTGCCCGCTAGGTAACCTAGACTGTCCAAGTGCCCGCTAGGTGTTACCTACATAATCCAATGACCGTTCGTTAACCTAGATAGTCCAAGTGCCCGCTAGGAAACCTACATAGTCCAAGGGCCTGCTAGGTAACCTAGATAGTCCAAGTGCCCGCTAGGTAACCTAGAATCCAAGTGCTCGCTAGTTAACCTACGTAGTCCAAGTGCCCGCTATGTAACCTAGTTAGTCAAAGTCCCCGCTAGGTAACCTAGACAGTCCAAGTGGCCGCTATGTTACCTGCATATTCCAAGTGCCCGTTCGTTAACCTAGATAGTCCAAGTGCCCGCTAGGAAACCTACATAGTCCAAGGGCCTGCTAGGTAACCTAGATAGTCCAAGTGCCCGCTAGGTAACCTAGAATCCAAGTGCTCGCTAGTTAACCTACATAGTCCAAGTGCCCGCTATGTAACCTAGTTAGTCAAAGTCCCCGCTAGGTAACCTAGACAGTCCAAGTGGCCGCTATGTTACCTGCATATTCCAAGTGCCCGTTCGTTAACCTAGATAGTCCAAGGGCCCGCTAGGTAACATAGATAGTCCAAGTGCCCGCTAGGTAACCTAGAGTCCAAGTGCTCGCTAGTTAACCTACATAGTCCAAGTGCCCCCTATGTAACCTAGATAGTCAAAGTGCCCGTTAGGTAACCTAGATAGTCCAAGTGCCCGCTAGGTAACTTACATTGTCCAAGTTCCCGCTAGGTAACCTAGATAGTCCAAGTGCCCGTTCGTTAACCTAGATAGTCCAAGTGCCTGCTAGGTAACCTAAACTGTCCAAGTACCCGCAAGGTTACCTACATAGTCCAAGGGCCCACAAGTTAACCTAGATAGTCCAAGTGCCCGCTAGGTAACCTACAAACTCTAAGTGCCCGCTAAGAAATCTATATAGTCCAAATGCCCGCTATGGAGCCTACATAATCCAAATGCCCGCTAGGTAACCTAGATACTTCAAGGGCCCGCTAGGTAACCTACATAGTCCTAGTGCCCCCTAGTTAACCTACATTCTCCAAGTGCCCGATAAGGAACCTACATAGTCCAAGTGCCCGGTAGGTAACCTACATAGTCCAAATGCTCTCTAGTTAACCCACATAGTCCAAGTGCCCGCTAGGGAACTTACATAGTCCAAGGGCCCGCTAGGGAACCTACATAGTCCATGTGCCCGTTAGTTAACCTAGATAGTCCAAGTGCCCGCTAGGTAACCTAGATAGTCCAACAGCCCTCTAGGTAACCTACATACTCCAAGAACCCGCTAGGCAACGTAGATAGTTCAAGTGCCAGCTAGGTAACCTAGATAGTCCAAGTGCCCGCTAGGTAACCTACAAAGTCTAAGTGCCCGCTAGGTTATCTATATAGTCCAAATGCCCGCCAGGGAACCTACATAGTCCAAGTGCCCACAAGGTAACCTAGATAGTCCAATGCCCTCTAGTTAACCTAGATCATCCAAGTGCCCGCTAGTTAACCTACATAGTCCAAGGGCCCGCAAGTTAACCCACATAGTCCAAGGTCCGCTAGTTAACCTAGATAGTCCAAGTGCCCGCTAGGTAACCAAAGTAGTCCAAATGTCCGATGGGGATCCTACATAGTCCAAGTGCCCGCTAGGTAACCTATATAGTCCAAGTGCCCGTTCGTTAACCTAGATAGTCCAAGTGCCTGCTAGGTAACCTAAACTGTCCAAGTGCCCGCAAGGTTACCTACATAGTCCAAGGGCCCACAAGTTAACCTAGATAGTCCAAGTGTCCTCTAGTTAACCTACATAGACCAAGTGCCCGCTAGTTATCCTATATACAAAGTGCCCGCTACATAACCTAGATAGTCCAAGGGCACGCTAGTTAACCTACATAATACAAGTGCCCGCTAAGCAACCTAGATAGTCCAAGTGCTCGCTAAGGAACCTACATATTCCAAGTGCACGCTAATTAACCTAGATAGTCCAATTGCCCGCTAGTTAACCTAGATAGTCCAAGTGCCTGCTAGGTAACCTACATAGTGCTAGTGTCCGCTAGTTAACCTACATATTCCAAGTGCCCTCTAGTTAACATAGATAATCCAAGTGCCCGCTAGGGAACGTACATAGTCCAAGTGCCCACTAGGTAACCGAGATAGTGCAAGTGCCCGCTAGTTAACCTAGATAGTTCAATTACCCGCTAGGTAACCTAGATCGTCCAAGGGCCCCCTAGTTAGCCTATATAGTCCAACTGTCCGCTTGGTAACCTAAATAGTCCAAGTGCCCGTTCGGTAACTAGATAGTCCAAGTGCACTTTAGGGAACCTAGATAGTCCAAGGGCCCGCTAGTAAACCTACATAGTGCAAGTGTCCGCTAGTTAACCTACATATTCCAAGTGCCCGCTAGTTAACCTACATAATCTAAGTGCCCGTTAGCTAACCTAGATAGTCCAAGGGCCCGCTTGTTGACCTACATAGTCCGAGTGCCAGCTATGTAACCCAGATAGTACAAGTGCCTGCTAGGGAACCTAGATAGTCCAAGTGCCTGTTAGCTAACCTAGATAGTCCAAGTGGCGGCTAGGTAACCTACATAGTCCAAGTGCCCGTTCGTTAACCTAGATAATCCAAGTGCCCGCTAGGTAACCTAGACAGTCCAAGTGCCCGCTAGTTAACCTACATAGTACAAGTGCCTGCTAGGTAACCTACATAGTGCAAATGTCCGCTAGTTAACCTACATATTCCAAGTGCCCGCTAGTTAACATAGATAGTCCAAGTGCCCGCTAGGGAACGTACATAGTCCATATGCCCGCTAGGTAATTTAGATAGTGCAAGTGCCCGCTAGTTAACCTAGATAGTTCTAGTACCCGCTAGGTAACCTAGATCGTCCAAGGGCCCCCTAGTTTGCCTACATAGTCCTAGTGCCCGCGAGGTAACCTAGATAGTCCAAGTGCCCTTTAGGGAACCTAGATAGTCCAAGGGCCCGCTAGTTATCCTTCATAGTCCAGGGGCCCGCTAGTTAACCTACATAGAGCAAGTGTCCGCTAGTTATCCTATATATTCCAAGTGCCCCCTAGTTAACCTACATAATCTAAGTTCCCGTTAGCTAACCTAGGTAGTCCAAGGGCCCGTTACTTGACCTACATAGTCCAAGTGCCACCTAGGTAACCTAGATAGTACAAGTGCCCCCTAGCTAACCTAAATAGTCCAAGTGGCGGCTAGGTAACCTACATAGTCCAAGTGCCCATTCGTTAACCTAGATAATCCAAGTGCCGGCTAGGTAACGTAGACAGTTCAAGTGCCCTCTAGTTAACCTACATAATCCAAGTGCCCAATAGGGAACCTACATAATCCAAGTGCCCGCTAGGGAACCTATATAGTCCAAGTGCCCGCTAGGCAACCTACATAGTCCAAGTGCCCGTTAGTTAACCTAGATAGTCAAAGTGCCTGCTAGGTAACCTAGATAGTCCAGGAGCCCGCTAGGTAACCTACATAGTCCAAGTGCCCGCTAGGTAACCTACATAGTGCAAGTGTCTGCTAGGTAACCTACATAGTCCAAGTGCCCGCTAGTTAACCTAGATAGTCAAAGTGCCCGCTAGGTAACCTGGACAGTCCATGTGCCCGTTAGGTAACCTAGATAGTCCAAGTGCCCGCTAGGTAACCTAAATAGTGAAAGTGCCCGTTAGGTAACCTAGATAGTCCAAGTGCCTGCTAGGTAACCTACATTGTCCAAGTTCCCGCTAGGTAACCTAGATAGTCCAAGTGCCCGTTACCTAACCTAGATAGTCCAAGTGCCCGCTAGGCAACATACATAGTCCAAGTGCCCGTTCGTTAACCTAGAAGTCCAAGTGCCCGCTATGTAACCTAGACAGTCCAAGTGCCCGTTCGTTAACCTAGATAGTCCAAGTGCCCGCTAGGGAACCTATATAGTCCAAGTGCTATCTAGGTAACCTAGATAGTCCAAGGGCCCGCTACTTAACCTACATAGTCCAAGGGCTCGCTTGTTAACTTTGATAGTCCAAGTGCCAGTTAGTTAACCTAGATCATCCAAGTGCCCACTAGTTAACCTAGATCGTCCATATGACCTCTAGTTAACCTACATATTCCAAGTCCCCGCTAGGTAACCTATATAGTGCAAGTGTCTGCTAGGTAACCTACATAGTCCAAGTGCCCGCTAGTTAACCAGGATCATCAATGTACCCTGTAGTTAACTTACATAGTCCAAAGGTCTGCTAGTTAACCTGCATAGACCAAGGGCCCGCTAGTTTACCTAGATAGTCCAAGTGCCTGCTAGGTAACCTACATTGTCCAAGTTCCCGCTAGGTAACCTAGATAGTCCAAGTGCCCGTTACCTAACCTAGATAGTCCAAGTGCCCGCTAGGCAACATACATAGTCCAAGTACCCGTTCGTTAACCTAGAAATCCAAGTGCCCGCTATGTAACCTAGACAGTCAAGTGCCCGTTCGTTAACCTAGATAGACCAAGTGCCCGCGAGGTAACCTAGATAGTCCAAGTGCCCTTTAGGGAACCTAGATAGTCCAAGGGCCCGCTAGTTAACCTACATAGTCCAAGGGCTCGCTTGTTAACTTTGATAGTCCAAGTGCCAGTTAGTTAACCTAGATCATCCAAGTGCCCGCTAGTTAACCTAGATCGTCCAAATGTCCTCTAGTTAACCTACATAGTCCAAGTCCCCGCTAGGTAACCTATATAGTGCAAGTGTCTGCTAGGTAACCTACATAGTCCAAATGCCCGCTAGTTAACCAGGATCATCAAAGTACCCTCTAGTTAACTTACATAATCCAAAGGTCTGCTAGTTAACCTACATAGTCCAATTTCCCGCTAGTTAACCTAGACAGTCCAAGTGCCCGCTATGTAAACAAAGTAGTCCAAATGTCCGATAGGGATCTTACATAATCCAAGTGCCCGCTAGGTAACCAAGATAGTCCAAGTGCCCGTTCGTTAACCTACATAGTCCAAGTGCCCGCTAGGTAACGGAGATAGCCCAAGTGCCCGCTAGGTAACCTACATTGTACAAGTGTCCGCTAGTTAACCTACGTAGTCTAAGGGACCCCTAGTTAACCTAGATAGACCAAGTACCCGTGAGTTAACCTAGATCATCCAATTGTCCGCTAGTTAACCTACATAGTCCAAGTGCCCTTTAGGGAAGCTAGATAGTCCAAGTGCCCGCTAGGGAACCTATATAGTCCAATTGTCCGCTCTGGAACATACATAGTCCAAGTGCCTGTTAGTTAACCTAGATAATCCAAGTGCCCGCTAGTTAACCTACATAGTCCAAGTACCCGCTAGGTAACCTACATAATCCAAGTGCCCACTAGGTAACTTATATAGTCCAAATGCCCGCTAGGGAACCTACATAGTCCAAGTGCCCGCTAGTTAACCTAGATAGTCCAAGTGGCCGCTAGTGAACGTACATAGTCCAAGTGCCCGCTAGGTAACCTAGATAGTCAAAGTGCCAGCTAGTTCACCTACATAGTCCATGGGCCCGCTAGTTAACCTAGATAATCCAAGTGCCCGCTAGGTAACCTAGATAGTCCAGTGCCCGATAGGGAACCAACATAGTCCAAGTGCCCGCTAAGGGACGTTCATAGTACAAGTGCCTGCTAGGGAACCTACATAGTCCAAGTGACCGTTAGGGAACCTAGATAGTCCAAGTGCACGCTAGGGAACCTGCATCATCCAAGTGCCCGCTAGTTAACCTAGATAGTCCAAATGCCCGCTAGTTAACCTAGATCATCCAAGTGCCCGTTACGTAACCTAGATAGTCCAAGTGCCCGCTAGGTTACCTACATAGTCCAAGTTCCCGCTAGGTAACCTAGATAGTCCAACTGCCCGTTACCTAACCTAGATCGTCCAAGTGCCCGCTAGGCAACCTACATAGTCCAAGTGCCCGTTCGTTAACCTAGAAGTCCATGTGCCCGCTAAGTAACCTAGACAGTCCATGTGCCCGCTAGGTTACCTGCATAGTCCATGTGCCCGTTAGGTAACCTAGATAGTCCAAGTGTCCGCTAGGTAACCTACATAGTCTAAGTGCCCGCTAGGTAACCCAGATAGTCCATGTTCCTCTTAGCTTCCCTAGATAGTCCAAGTGCCCACTAGGTAACCTACATAGTCCAAGGGTCCGATTGTTAACCTAGTTCGTCCAAGTGTCCGCTAGTCAACCTACATAGTCCAACTGCCCGCTAGGTAACCAAGATAGTCAAAGTGGCCGCTAGGTAACCTACATAGTGCAAGTTCCCACTAGGTAACCTAGATAGTCCAAGTGTCCGTTAACTAACCTAGATAGTCCAAGTGCACGCTAGGTAACCTACATAGTCCTAGTGCCCGCTAGTTAACCAACATTGTTCAAGTGCCGGATACGGAACCCTCATAGTCCAAGTGCCCGTTAGGTAACCGACATAGTCCAAATGCCCGCTAGTAACCTACATAGTCCAAGTGCCTGATAGGGAACCTACATAATCCAAGTGCCCGCTAGGGAACTTACATAGTCCAAGTGACCGTTAGTTAACCTAGATAGTCCAAGTGCCCGCTAGTTAAGCTAGATAGTCCAAGTACCCGCTAGGTAACGTAGATAGTTCAAGTGCACGCTAGGTAACCTAGATAGTCCACGTGCCCGCTAGTTAACCTACAAAGTACAAGTGTCCTCTAGATAATCTATATAGTACAAATGCCCACTAGGGCACCTACATAATCCAAATACCCGCTAATTAACCTACATAGTTCAAGTGCCCGTTAGCTAACCTAGATCGTCTAAGGGCCCACTAGTTAACCTACATAGTTCAAGTGCCCGCTAGCTAACCTAGATAATCCAAGTGCCCGCTAGTTAAGCGATATCATCCAAGTGCCAGCTAGTTAACCTAGTACGTCCAAGTGCCCGCTACTTAACCTACATAGTCTAAGTGCCCGCTAGGTAACCTAGATAGTCCAAGTGCCCGCTAGGTAACCTACATAGTCGAAGGGCCCGCTAGGTAACCTAGATAGTTCAAGTTCCTGTTAGCTAACCTAGATAGTCCAAGTGCCCGCTAGGTAACCTACATAGTCCAAGGGCCCGCTCGTTAACCTAGTTCGTCCAAGTGTCCGCTAGTTAACCTAGATAGTCCAAGTGCCCGCTAGGTAACCTACAGAGTCCTAGCGCCCACTAATTAACCTACATTGTCCAAGTGCCCGATAGGGAACCTACATATTCCAAGTGCGCACTAGGTAATCTACATAGTCCAAATGCCCGCCAGGGACCCTATGTAGTCCAAATGCCCGTTAGGTATCCTAGATAATCAAAATGCCCGCTAGGGTACCCACATAGTCCAAGTGCCCACTAGGGAACCTACATCGTCAAAGTGCCCACTAGGGAACCTGCATCATCCAAGTGCCCGCTAGTTAACCTAGATAGTACAAGTTCCTGTTAGCTAACCTACATAGTCCAAGTGCCCGTTCGTTAACCTAGATAGTCCAAGTGCCCGTTAGCTAATATAGATAGTCCATGTGCCCGCTAGGTAACCTACATAGTCCAAGTGCCCGCAAGGTAACCTACATAGTCCAAGTGCCCGCTAGGTAACCTAGATATTCCAAGTTCCTGTTAACTAACCTATATAGTCCAAGTGCCCGCTAGGTAACCTACATAGTACAAGTGCCCGATAGTTAACCTAGATAGTCCCATGGCCCGTTAGGTAACCTAGATAGTGCAATTGCCTGTTAGGTAAACTAGATAGTCCAATTGCCCGCTAGGTAACCTAGACAGTCCAAGTTCCCGCTAGGTTACCTACATAGTCCAAGTGACCGCTAGTACCTGATAGTCCAAGTGCCTGCTAGTTAACCTACATAGTCCAAGGGCCAGCTAGGTAACCTAGATTGTCCAAGTGCCCGCTAGTAAACCTAGGTCTTCCAAGTGTCCGCTAGTTAATCTAAATAGTCCAAGTGCCCTCTAGGTAACTTAGATAGTCCAAGTACCCTTAGGTAACCTAGATAGTCCAAGGGCCCGCTAGTTAACCTACATAGTCCAAGTGCCCGCTAGGGAACATACATAGTCCATGTGCCCGCTAGTTAACATAGATAGTCCAAGTGCCCGCTAGGAAACATACATAGTCCAAGAGCCTGCTAGGTAACCTAGATTGTCCAAGTGCCTGCTAGTTAACCTACATAGTCCAAGTGCCCGCTAGGTAAACTACATAGTCCTAGCCCCCGCTGGTTAACCTACATTGTCCAAGTGCCCGCTAGGGTACCCACATAGTCCAAGGGCTCGTTAGGTAACCTAGATAGTCCAAATGCCCGCTAGGGTACCCACATAGTCCAAGTGCCCCCTAGGTAACCTACATAGTCCAATTGCCCGTTTGCTAACCTAGATCGTCAAAGGCCCCTAGTTAACCTAGATAGTCATTGGGCCCGCTAGTTAACCTAGATAGTCAA
Organism: Tenrec ecaudatus; assembly: GCF_050624435.1. NCBI lineage: Eukaryota > Metazoa > Chordata > Mammalia > Afrosoricida > Tenrecidae > Tenrec > Tenrec ecaudatus. The sequence continues at coordinate 116,046 of NW_027457990.1, read as the reverse complement.
AGTGCCCGCTTGTTAACCTACATAGTCCAAGGGCCAGCTAGGTAACCTACATAGTCCTAGTGCCCGCTAGTTAACCTACATTGTCCAAGTTCATGATAGGGAACCTACATAGTCCTAGCGCCCGCTAGTTAACCTACATTGTCCAAGTGCCTGCTAGGGTACCCACATAGTCCAAGTGCCCGTTAGGTAACCTAGATAGTCCAAATGCCCGCTAGGGAACCCACATAGTCGAGGTGCCCGCTAGGGAACTTACATAGTCAAAGGGCCTGCTAGGGAACATACATAGTCCAAGTGCCCGCTAGGGAACCTACATAGTCCTAGTGCCTGCTAGGGAACCTACATAGTCCAAGTGCCCTTTAGGGAACCTATATAGTCCAAGTGCTCGCTAGGGAACTTAGATAGTCCAAGTGCCCGATAGGTAACCTAGATAGTCCAAGTGCCCACTAGGTAACATACAAGTCCAAGTGCCCGCTAGGTAATCTATATAGTCCAAATGCCCTCTAGGGCACCTACATAATCCAAGTGCACGCTAATTAACCTACATAGTCCAAGTGCCCGTTAGCTAACCTAGATAGTCCAAGGGCCAACTAGTTAACCTACATGGTTCAAGTGCCTGCTAGGTAACCTAGCTAATCCAAGTGCCCGCTAGTTAACCTATATAGTCCAAGTGCCCGCTAGTTAACCTAGATGGTCCAATTGCCCGCTAGTTAACCTACATAGTCCAAGTGCCCTCTAGTTAACCTACATAGTCCACGTGCCCTCTAGTTAACCTACATAGTCCAAGTGCCCGTAAGCTAACCTAGATAGTCCAAGGGCCCGCTAGTTGACCTACATAGTCCAAGTGCTCGCTAGGTAACCTAGATAGTCCAAGTGCCGCTAGGTAACCTAGATAGTACTATTGCCCGTTAGGTAACCTAGATAGTCCAAGTGCCCACTAGGGGACGTACATAGTCCAAGTGCCCTCTTGGTAACCTAGATAGTCCAAGTGCCCGCTAGGATGTGTACATAGTCCAAGTGTCCGCTAGGTAACCTAGATAGTCTAAGTGCCCGCTAGTTAACCTACATAGTCCAAGGGCCTGCTAGTTAACCTACATAGTCCAAGTGCCCGATAGGGAACCAACATACTCCAAGTGCCTGCTAAGGGATGTACATAGTCCAAGTGTCCGCTAGGGAACCTACATAGTCCAAGGGCCCGCTAGTTAACGTACATAGTCCAAGAACCCGCTAGTTAACCTAGATTTTCTAAGTGCCCGTTAGTTAACCTACATAGTCCATGGGCCCCCTAGCTAACCTAGATAGTCCAAGTGCCCGCTAGTTAACCAATATTTTCCAAGTTCCCTTTAGGTAACCTAGATAGTCCAAGTGCCCGCTAGGTAACCTACATAATCCAAGTGCCCGCTAGGTGTCCTAGATAATCCAATTGCCCGTTAGCTAACCTAGAGAGTCCAAGTGCCCGCTAGGCAACCTACATAATCCAAGTGCCCGTTCATTAACATAGAAGTCCAAGTGCCCGTTAGCTAACCTAGATAGACCAAGTGCCCGCTAGGTAGCCTAGATAGTCCAAGTTCCTGTTAGCTAACCTAGATAGTCCAAGTGCCCGCAAGGTAACCTAGATAGTCCAAGTGCCCGCAAGGTAACCTACATATTCCAAGTGCCCGCAAGGTAACCTACATAGTCCAAGTGCCGGCTAGGTAACCTAGATATTCCAAGTTCCAGTTAACTAACCTAGATAGTCTAATTCCCCGCTAGGTAACCTACATAGTCCAAGTGGCCATTCGTTAACCTAGATAGTCCAAGTGCCCACTAGGTAACCTACATAGTCCAAGGGCCCGCTAGGTAACCTAGATAGTCCAAGTGCCCGCTAGTTAACCTAGATAGTCCAAGTGCCCACTAGGTAACCTAGTTAGTCCAAGTTCCTGTTAGCTAACCTAGATAGTCCAAGTGCCCGCTTGGTAACCTACATAGTACTAGTGCCCGCTAGATAACCAACATAGTCCAAGTGCCCGATTCGGAACCTACATAGTCCAAGTGCCCATTAGGTAACCTACATAATCCAAGTGCCCGCTAAGGAACTTACATAGTCCAAGTGCCCATTAGTTAACCTAGATAGTCCAAGTGCCCGCTAGTTAACCTAGATAGTCCAAGTACCCTCTAGGTAACGTTGATAGTTCAAGTGCACGCTTGCTAACCTAGATAATCCAAGTGCCCGCTAGTTAACCTAGATAGTCCAAGTGTGCGCTAGTTAACCTACATAGTCCAAGGGCCCGCTAGTTAATCTACATAGTGCAAGGGGCCGCTAGTTAACCTAGATCGTCCAAGTGTCCGCTAGTTAACCTACATAGTCCAAGTGCCCGCTAGTGAACTTACATAATCCAAGTGCCCGTTAGCTAACCTAGATAGACCAAGTGCCCGCTAGTTAACCTAGATTGTCCTAGTGCACGTTAGTTAACCTAGATAGTTCAAGTGCCCTCTAGGGGACTTACATAGTCCAAGTGCCCTCTTGGTAACCTTGATAGTCCAAGTGCCCGCTAGGATATGTACATAGTCCAAGTGTCTGCTAGGTAACCTAGATAGTCTAAGTGCCCTCTAGTTAACCTACATAGTCCAAGGGCCTGCTAGTTAACCTACATAGTCCAAGTACCCGATAAGGAACCAACATAGTCCAAGTGCCCGCTAAGGGACGTACTTAGTACAAGTGCCTGCTAGGGAACCTAGATAGTCCAAATGCCCGTTAGGGAACCTAGATAGTCCAAGTGCCCGCTAGGGAACATGCATCGTCCAAGTGCTCGCTAGTTAACCTAGATAGTCCAAGTGCCTGCTAGTTAAACTAGATAGTCCAAGTGCCCGCTAGTTAACCTATATTTTCCAAGTTCCCGTTAGGTAACCTAGATAGTCCAAGTGCCCGCTAGGTAACCTACATAGTCCAAGTGCCCGCTAGGTATCCTAGATAATCCAATTGCCCGTTAGCTAACCTAGATAGTCCAAGTGCCCGCTAGGCAACCTACATAGTCCAAGTGCCCATTCGTTAACATAGAAGTCCAAGTGCCCGCTAGGTAACCTAGACTGTCCAAGTGCCCGCAAGGTTACCTGCATAGTCCAAGTGCCCGTTAGCTAACCTAGTTAGTCCAAGTGCCCCTTAGGTAGCCTAGATAGTCCAAGTGACCTTTAGGAAACCTACATATCCTAGTGCCCGCTAGGTAACCTAGATAGTCCAAGTTCCTGTTAGCTAACCTAGATAGTCTAAGTGCCCGCTAGGTAACCTACATAGTCCAATGGCCCGCTCGTTAACCTAGTTCGTCCAAGTGTCCGCTAGTAAACCTAGATAGTCCAAAGCCCGCTAGGTAACCTAGTTAGTCCAAGTTCCTGTTAGCTAACCTAGATAGTCCAAGTGCCCGCTAGGTAACCTACATAGTCCTAGTGCCCGCTAGTTAACCAACATAGTCCAAGTGCCCGATTCGGAACCTACATAGTCCTAGTGCCCGTTAGGTAACCTACATAGTCCAAATTCCCGCTAGTAACCTACATAGTCCAAGTACCTGATAGGGAACCTACATAATCCAAGTGCCCGCTAAGGAATTTACATAGTCCAAGTGCCCGTTAGTTAACCTAGATAGTCCAAGTGCCCGCTAGTTAACCTAGATAGTCCAAGTACCCTCTAGGTAACGTAGATAGTTCAAGTGTACGCTAGGTAACCTGCATAGTCCAAGTGCCCGATTCGGAACCTACATAGTCCAAGTGCCCGTTAGGTAACCTACATAGTCTAAATGCCCGCTAGTAACCTACATAGTCCAAGTGCCTGATAGGGAACCTAAATAATCCAATAGCCCGCATAAAGGAACTTACATAGTCCAATTGCCCGCTAGTTAACCTAGATAGTCCAAGTGCCCGCTAGTTAACCTAGATAGTCCTAGTACCTTCTAGGTAACATAGATAGTTCAAGTGCACGCTAGGTAACCTGCATAGTCCAAGTGCCCGTTAGGTAACCTAGATAGTCCAAGTGCCCGCTAGTTAACCTAGATAGTCCTAGTACCTTCTAGGTAACATAGATAGTTCAAGTGCACGCTAGGTAACCTACATAGTCCAACTGCCCGCTAGGTAACCTAGATACTCCAAGTGCCCGTTAGCTAAGCTAGATAGTCCAAGTGCCCGCTAGGTAACCTACATAGTCCAATGGCCCGCTCGTTAACCTAGTTCGTCCAAGTGTCCGCTTGTTAACCTACATAGTCCAAGTGCCCGCTAGGTAACCAAGACAGTCAAAGTGCCCGCTAGTAACCTTCATAGTCCAAGTGCAAGAAGGGAACCTACGTAATCCAATTGCCCGCTGGGAACCTACATAGTCGAAATGCCCGTTAGGTTACCTAGATAGTCCAAATGCCCGCTAGGGTACCCACATAGTCCAATTGCCCGCTAGGGAACCTACATAGTCAAAGTGCCCGCTAGGGAACATGCATCGTCCAAGTGCCCGCTAGGTAACCTAGATAGTCCAAGTTCCTGTTAGCTAACCTACATAGTCCAAGTGCCCATTCGTTAACCTAGATTGTCCAAGTGCCCGCTAGGTAACCTACATAGTCCAAGTGCCCTTTTGCTAACCTAGATCGTCAAAGTGCCCGCTAGTTAACCTACATAGTCCAAGGGCCCGCTAGTTAACTTAGATAGTCCAAGTGCCCGCTGGGGAACCTTCATAGTCCGAGTGCCTGCTAGGGAACCTACATATTCCAAGTGCCCTTTAGGGAACCTATATAGTCCAAGTGCCCGCTAGGGAACCGAGATAGTCCAAGTGCCTGCTAGGTAACCTAGATAGTCCAAGTGCCCGCTAGTTAAACTACAAAGCCCAAGGGCGTGCTTGGTAATCTATATAGTCCAAATGCCCGCTAGGGCACCTGCATAGTCCTAGCGCCCGCTAGTTAACCTACATTTTCCAAGTGCCCGATAGGGAACCTACATAGTCCAAGTGCCCGCTAGGTAACCTACATAGTCCAAATGCCCGCTAGTAACCTACATAGTCCAAGTGCAAGAAGGGAACCTACATAATCCAAGTGCCTACTAGGGAACCCACAAAATCCAAATGCCCGTTAGGTAACCTAGATAGTCCAAATGCCCGCTAGGGTACCCACATAGTCCAAGTGACCGCTAGGGAACCTGCATCGTCCAAGTGCCCGCTAGTTAACCTAGATAGTCCAAGTGCCCGCTAGTTAACCTAGATCGTCCAAGTGCCCGTTAGGTAACCTAGATAGTCCAAGTGCCCGCTAGGTTACCTACATAGTCCAATTTCCCGCTAGGTAACCTAGATAGTCCTAATGCCCGTTACCTAACCTAGATCGTCCAAGGGCCCAGTAGTCAACCTACATAGTCCAAGTGCCCGTTCGTTAACCTAGAAGTCCATGTGCCCGTTAGGTAACCTAGACAGTCCAAGTGCCCGCTATGTTAACTGCATAGTCCAAATGCCCGTTAGGTAACCTAGATAGTCCAACTGCCCGCTAGGTAACCTACATAGTCCAAGTGACCGCTAGGAAACCTACATAGTCCAAGTGCCTGCTAGGTAACCTAGATAGTCCAAGTTCCTGTTAGCTAACCTAGATAGTCCAAGTGCCCGTTAGGTAACCTAGATAGTCTAAGTGCCCACTAGGTAACCTAAATAGTCCAAGTTCCCGCAAGGTAACCTAGATAGTCCTAGTGCCCGTTAGTTAACCTAGATAGTCCAGGTGCCCACTAGGGGACGTACATAGTCCAAATGCCCGCTAGGTAACCTAGATAGTACAATTGCCCGCTAGGGTATGTACATAGACCAAGTGCCCACTAGGGAACCTAGATAGTCCAAGTGCCCGCTTGTTAACCTACATAGTCAAAGTGCCCGATAGGGAGCCTAGATAGTCCAAGGGCCAACTAGTTAACCTACATGGTTCAAGTGCCCGCAGGGTAACCTAGCTAATCCAAGTGCCCGCTAGTTAACCTATATAGTCCAAGTGCCGGCTAGTTAAGCTAGATGGTGCGAGTGCCCGCTAGTTAACCTACATAGTCCAAGTGCCCTCTAGTTAACCTACATAATCCAAGTGCCCGTAAGCTAACCTAGATAGTCCAAGGTCCCGCTAGTTGACCTACATAGTCCAAGGGCCCGCTAGGTAACCTAGATAGTCCAAGTGCCGCTAGGTAACCTAGATAGTCCTATTGCACGTTAGGTAACCTAGATAGTCCAAGTGCCCACTAGGGGACGTACATACTCCAAGTGCCGTCTAGGTAACCTAGATAGTCCAAGTGTCCGCTAGGGTGTGTACATAGTCCAAGTGCCTGCTAGGTAACCTAGATAGTCCAAGTGCCCGCTAGGTAACCTACATAGTTCAAGGGCCCGCTAGTTAACCTACATAGTTCAAGTGCCCGATAGGGAACCAACTTAGTCCAAGTGTCCGCTAAGGGACGTACATAGTACAAGTGCCCGCTAGGGAACCTACATAGTCCAAGTGCCCGTTAGGGAACCTAGATAGTTCAAGTTCCCGCTAGGGAACCTGCATCGTCCAAGTGTTCGCTAGTTAACCTAGATATTCCAAGTGTCTGCTAGTTAACCTAGATAGTCCAAGTGCCCGCTAGGTAACCTACATAGTCCAAGTGCCCGCTAGGTAACTTAGATAATCCAATTGCCAGTTAGCTAACCTAGATAGTCCAAGTGCCCGCTAAGCAACCTACATAGTCCAAATGCCCATTCGTTAACATAGAAGTCCAAGTGCCCGCTAGGTAACCTAGACTGTACAACTGCCCGCAAGTTTACCTGCATAGTCCAAGTGCCCGTTAGGTAACCTACATAGTTCAAGTGCCCGCTAGGTAACCTACATAGTCCAAGTGCCCTCTAGGTAACTTAGATAATCCAATTGCCAGTTAGCTAACCTAGATAGTCCAAGTGCCCGCTAAGCAACCTACGTAGTCCAAATGCCCGTTCGTTGACATAGAAGTCCAAGTGCCCGCTAGGTAACCTAGACTGTACAACTGCCCGCAAGTTTACCTGCATAGTCCAAGTGCCCGTTAGGTAACCTACATAGTCCAAGTGCCCGCTAGGTATCCTACATAGTCCAACTGCCCGCTAGGTAACCTAGATACTCCAAGTGCCCGTTAGCTAACCTAGATAGTCCTAGTGCCCGCTAGGTAACCTACATAGTCCAAGTGCCCGCTAGGTAACCTACATAGTCCAACTGCCCGCTATGTAACCTACATAGCCCAAGGGCCCACTCGTTAACCTAGTTCGTCCAAGTGTCCCCTAGTTAACCTACATAGTCCAAGTGCCCGCTAGGTAACCAACATAGTCAAAGTGCCCGCTCGTTAACCTTGTTCGTCCAAGTGTCCGCTAGTTAACCTACATAGTCCAAGTGCCCGCTAGGTAACCTACATAGTCCTAGTGCCCGAAGTTAACCAACATAGTCCAAGTGCCCCATACGGAACTTACATTGTCCAAGTGCCCGTTAGATAACCTACATAGTCCAAATGCCCGCTAGTAACCAACATAGTCCAAGTGCCTGATAGGGATCCTACATAATCCAAGTGCCCGCTAGGGAACTTACATAGTCCAAGTGCCCGCTAGTTAACCTAGATAGTCCAAGTACCCGCTAGGTAACGTAGATAGTTCAAGTGCACGCTAGGCAACCTAGATAGTCCAAGTGCCCGCTAGGGCACCTACGTAGTCCAAGTACCCGCTAATTAACCTTCATAGTCCAAGTGCCCGTTAGCTAACATAGATAGCCTAAGGGCCCACTAGTTAACCTACATAGTTCAAGTGCCCGCTAGCTAACCTAGATAATCCAAGTGCCCGCTAGTTAACCTAGATCGTCCAAGTGTGCGCTAGTTAACCTACATAGTCCAAGGGCCCGCTAGTTAACTTACATAATCCAAGAGCCCGTTAGCTAACCTAGATAGTCCAAGGGCCCGCTATTTGACCTACATAGTCCAAGTGCCTGCCAAGTAACCTAGATAGACCAAGTGCCCGCTAGTTAACCTAGATAGTCCTAGTGCCCATTAGTTAACCTAGATAGTCCAAGTGCCCACTAGGGGACGTACATAGTCCAAGTGCCCGCTAGGTAACCAAGATCGTCCAAGTGTCCGCTAGGGAATATACATAGACCAAGTGCCCGCTAGGTAACCTAGATAGTCCAAGTGCCCGCTAGGTAACCTACATAGTCAAAGTGCCCGATAGGGAGCCTAGATAGTCCAAGTGCCCGCTAGGGAACCTGCATCGTCCAAGTGCCTGCTAGGTAACCTAGATAGTCCAAGTGCCCACTAGTTAACCTAGATAGTCCAAGTGCCTGCTAGTTAATCTAGATCGTCCAAGTGCCCGCTAGTTAACCTACATAGTCCAAGGGCCCGCTAGTTAACCTACATAGTCCAAGAACCCGCTAGTTAACCTAGATTTTCTAAGTGCCCGCTAGTTAACCTACATAGTCCAAGAACCCGCTAGTTAACCTAGATTTTCTAAGTGCCCGCTAGTTAACCTACATAGGCCAACTGCCCGCTAGTTAACCTAGATCATCCAAGTGTCTGCTAGTTAACCTACGTAGTCCAAGTGCCCGTTAGGTAGCCTAGATACTCCAAGTGACCGCTAGGTAACCTACATAGTCCTAGTGTCCGCTAGGTAACCTAGATAGTCCATGTTCCTGTTAGCTAACCTAGATAGTCCAAGTGCCCGCTAGTTAACCTGCATAGTCCAAGGGCCCCCTAGTTAACCTAGATATTCCAATTGCCCGCTAGTTAATCTAGATCATCCAAGTGTCCGCTAGTTAACCTACATAGTCCAAGTGCCCGTTAGGTAGCCTAGATAGTCCAAGTGACCTCTAGGAAACCTACATAGTCCTAGTGCCCGCTAGGCAACCTACATAGTCCAAGTGCCCGTTCCTTAACCTAGAAGTCCAAGTGCCCGCTAGGTAACCTAGTCAGTCAAAGTGCCCGCCAGGTTACCTGCATAGTCTAAGTGCCCGTTAGGTAACCTAGATAGTCCAAGTTCCTGTTAACTAACCTAGATAGTCCAAGGGCCCGCTAGGTAACCTACATAGTCCAAGTGCCCGCTAGGGAACCTACATAGTCCAAGTGCCCGCTAGGTAACCCACATAGTCTAATTGCCCGATAGGGAACCTACATAGTCCATGTGCCCGCTAGTTAACATAGATAGTCCAAGTGCCCGCTAGGAAACGTACATAGTCCATGTGCCCGCTAGGTAACCTAGATAGTCCAAGTGCCCGCTAGTTAACCTACATAGTCCAAGTGCCCGCTAGGTAAGCTACATAGTCCAAATGCCCGCTAGTAACCTACATAATCCAAGTGCAAGAAGGGAACCTACATAAGCCAAGTGCCCGCTAGGGAACCTACATAGTCGATGCCCGTTAGGTAACCTAGATTGTCCAAATGCCCGCTAGTGTACCCAATAGTCCAATTGCCCACTAGGGAACCTAGATAGTCCAAGTGCCCGCTAGTTAACCTACATTGTCCAAGTCTCTGATAGAGAACCAACATAGTCCAAGTATCCGCTAGGTAACCTACATAGTGCAAATGCCCGCTAGTAACGTACATAGTCCAAGTGCCCGTTAGGTAACCTAGATAGTCCAAATGCCCGCTAGGGAACCCACATTGTCCAAGTGCCCGTTAGAGAACTTACATAGTCAAAGGGCCTGCTAGGGAACCTACATAGTCCAAGAGCCCGCTAGGGAACCTTCATAGTCCAAGTGCCTGCTAGGGAACCTACATAGTCCAAGTGCCCTTTAGGGAACCTATATAGTCCAAGTGCCCGCTAGGTAACCTAGATAGTCCAAGTGCCCGTTCGTTAACCTAGATAGTCCAAGTGCCCTCTAGGTAAACTCGACAGTCTAAGTGCCTGCTAGGTAACCTACATAGTCCAAGTGCCCGTTTGATAACCTAGATCGTCAAAGTGCCCGCTAGTTAACCTACATAGTCCAAGGGCCCGCTAGTTAACCTAGAGAGTCCAAATGCCCGCTTGTTAACCTACATTGTCCAAGTACCTGACAGGGAACCTACATAGTCCAAGTATCCGCTAGGTAACCTACATAGTCCAAATGCCCGCTAGTAACGTACATAGACCAAGTGCCCGTTAGGTAACCTAGATAGTCCAAATCCCCGCTAGGGAACCCACATAGTCCAAGTGCCCGTTAGAGAACTTACATAGTCAAAGGGCCTGCTAGGCAACCTACATAGTCCAAGTGCCCGCTGGGGAACCTTCATAGTCTGAGTGCCTGCTAGGGAACCTACATAGTCCAAGTGCCCTTTAGGGAACCTATATAGTCCAAGTGCCCGCAGGGAACCTAGATAGTCCAAGTGCCCGCTAGGTAACCTAGATACTCCAAGTGCCCGCTAGGAAAACTACAAAGCCCAAGTGCGTGCTTGGTAATTTATATAGTCCAAATGCCCGCTAGGGCACCTACATAGTCCTAGCGCCCGCTAGTTAACCTACATTGTCCAAGTGCCCGATAGGGAACCTACATAGTCCAAGTGCAAGAAGGGAACCTACATAATCCAAGTGCCCACTAGGGAACCTACATAGTCCAAATGCCCGTTAGGTAACCTAGATAGTCAAAAATGCCCGCTAGGTTACCCACATATTCCAAGTGCCCGCTAGGGAACCTGCATCGTCCAAGCGCCCGCTAGTTAACCTAGATAGTCCAAGTGCCCGCTAGTTAACCTAGATCGTCCAAATGCCCGTTAGGTAACCTAGATAGTCCAAGTGCTCGTTCGTTAACCTAGATAGTCCAAGTTCTCGCTAGGTATCCTAGATAGTCCTAGTGCCCGTTACCTAACCTAGATCGTCCAAGGGTCCAGGAGGCAACCTACCTAGTCCAAGTGCCCGTTCGTTAACCTAGAAGTCCATGTGCCCGTTAGGTAACCTAGACAGTCCAAGGTCCCGCTAGTTGACCTACATAGTCCAAGGGCCTGCTAGGTAACCTAGATAGTCCAAGTGCCGCTAGGTAACGTAGATAGTCCTATTGCACGTTAGGTAACCTAGATAGTACAACAGCCCGCTGGGTAACTTAGATAATCCAATTGCCAGTTAGCTAACCTAGATAGTCCAAGTGCCCGCTAGGCAACCTACATAGTCCAAATGCCCGTTCGTTAACATAGAAGTCCAAGTGCCCGCTAGGTAACCTATACTGTCCAACTGCCCGCAAGGTTACCTGCATAGTCCAAGTGCCCGTTAGGTAACCTACATAGTCCAAGTGCCCACTAGGTAACCTACATAGTCCAACTGCCCGCTAGGTAACCTAGATACTCCAAGTGCACTTTAGCTAACCTAGATAGTCCTAGTGCCCGCTAGGTAATCTACATAGTCAAAGTGCCCGCTAGGTAACCTAGATAGTCCAAGTTCCCGCTAGGAAATCTACATAGCCCAAGGGCCCACTCGTTAACCTAGTTCGTCCAAGTGTCCCCTAGTTAACCTAGATAATCCAAGTGCCTACTAGTTAACCTAGATCGTCCGAGTGCGTGCTAGTTAATTTACATAGTTCAAGGGCGTGCTAGTTAATCTACATAGTGTAAGGGCCCGCTAGTTAACCTAGATCGTCCAAGTGTCCGCTAGTTAACCTACATAGTCCAAGTGCCAGCTAGTTAACTTACATAATCCAAGCTCCCGTTAGTTAACCTAGATAGTCCATGGGCCCACTAGGGTGTGTACATAGTCCAAGTGCCTGCTAGGTAACCTAGATAGACCATGTGCCTGCTAGTTAACCTAGATAGTCCTAGTGCCCGTTAGTTAACCTAGATAGTCCATGGGCCTGCTAGGGTGTGTACATAGTCCAAGTGCCCGCCAAGTAACCTAGATAGACCATGTGCCCGCTAGTTAACCTAGATAGTCCTAGTGCCCGTTAGTTAACCTAGATAGTCCAGGTGCCCACTAGGGGACGTACATAGTTCAAGTGCCCGCTAGGTAACCTAGATAGTACAAGTGCCCTCTTGTTAACCTACATAGTCAAAGTGCCTGATAGGGAGCCTAGATAGTCCAAGTGCCCCCTAGGTAACCTACAAGGCCATGTGCCGGTTAGCTAACCTAGATAGTCCAAGGGCCAACTAGTTAACCTACATGGTTCAAGTGCCCGCAGGGTAACCTAGCTAATCCAAGTGCCCGCTAGTTAACCTATATAGTCCAAGTGCCCGCTACTTAACCTAGATGGTGCGAGTGCCCGCTAGTTAACCTACATAGTCCAAGTGCCCTCTAGTTAACCTACATAATCCAAGTGCCCGTAAGCTAACCTAGATAGTCCAAGGTCCCGCTAGTTGACCTACATAGTCCAAGGGCCCGCTAGGTAACCTAGATAGTCCAAGTGCCGCTAGGTAACCTAGATAGTCCTATTGCACGTTAGGTAACCTAGATAGTCCAAGTGCCCACTAGGGGACGTACATAGTCCAAGTGCCGTCTACGTAACCTAGATAGTCCAAGTGCCCGCTAGGGTGTGTACATAGTCCAAGTGCCTGCTAGGTAACCTTGATAGTCCAAGTGCCCGCTAGGTAACCTACATAGTCCAAGTGCCCGATAGGGAACCAACTTAGTCCAAGTGTCCGCTAAGGGACGTACATAGTACAAGTGCCCGCTAGGGAACCTACATAGTCCAAGTGCCCGTTAGGGAACCTAGATAGTCCAAGTGCCCGCAAGGGAACCTGCATCGTCCAAGTGTTCGCTAGTTAACCTAGATAGTCCAAGTGTCTGCTAGGGAACCTACATCGTCCAAGTGCCCGCTAGTTAACCTACATAGTCCAAGTGCCCACTAGTTAAACTAGATAGTCCAAGTGCCTGCTAGTTAATCTAGATCGTCCAAGTGCCCGCTAGTTAACCTACATAGTCCAAGAACCCGCTAGTTAACCTAGATTTTCTAAGTGCCCGCTAGTAAACCTACATAGTCCAAGGGCCCCATAGTTAACCTAGATATTCCAAGTGCCCGCTAGTTAACCTAGATCGTCCAAGTGTCCGCTAGTTAACCTACGTAGTCCAAGTGCCCGTTAGGTAGCCTAGATACTCCATGTGACCGCTAGGTAACCTACATAGTCCTAGTGCCCGCTAGGTAACCTAGATAGTCCATGTTCCTGTTAGCTAACCTAGATAGTCCAAGTGCCCGCTAGTTAACTTACATAGTCCAAGGACCCCCTAGTTAACCTAGATATTCCAATTGCCCGCTAGTTAACCTAGATCGTCCAAGTGTCTGCTAGTTAACCTACATATTCCAAGTGCCCGTTAGGTAGCCTAGATAGTCCAAGTGACCTCTAGGAAACCTACATAGTCCTAGTGCCCGCTAGGTAACCTAGATAGTCCAAGTTCCTGTTAGCTAACCTAGATAGTCCAAGTGCCCGCTAGGTAACCTAGATAGTCTAAGTGCCAGCTAGGTAACCTACATAGTCCAAGTTCCCGCTAGGTAACCTAGATAGTCCAAGTGTCCGTTACCAAACATAGATCGTCCAAGTGCCCGCTAGGCAACCTACATAGTCCAAGTGCCCGTTCCTTAACCTAGAAGTCCAAGTGCCCGCTAGGTAACCTAGTCAGTCAAAGTGCCCGCCAGGTTACCTGCATAGTCTAAGTGCCCGTTAGGTAACCTAGATAGTCCAAGTTCCTGTTAACTAACCTAGATAGTCCAAGTGCCCGATAGATAACCTACATAGTCCAAAAGCCCGCTCGTTAACCTAGTTCGTCCAAGTGTCTGCTAGTTAACCTACATAGTAAAAGTGCCCGCTTGTTAACCCAGATAGTCCAGGTGCCCCTTAGCTAACCTAGATAGTCCAAGTGCCTGTTAGTTAACCTAGATAGTCCAAGTGCCCGCTAGGTAACCTAGACAGACCAAGTTCCTGCTAGATTACCGACATAGTCCAAGTGACCGCTAGTTAACCTGATAGTCCAAGTCCCTTCTAGTTAACCTACATAGTCCAAGGGCCCTCTAGGTAACTTATATAGTCCAAGTGCCCGTTAGGTAACCTAGATAGTCCAAGGGCCCGCTAGGTAACCTACATAGTCCAAGTGCCCGCTAGGGAACCTACATAGTCCAAGTGCCCGCTAGGTAACCCACATAGTCTAATTGCCCGATAGGGAACCTACATAGTCCATGTGCCCACTAGTTAACATAGATAGTCCAAGTGCCCGCTAGGAAACGTACATAGTCCATGTGCCCGCTAGGTAACCTAGATAGTCCAAGTGCCCGCTAGTTAACCTATATAGTCCAAGTGCCCGCTAGGTAACCTACATAGTCCAAGTGCCCGCTAGGTAACCTACATAGTCCAAATGCCCGCTAGTAACCTACATAATCCAAGTGCAAGAAGGGAACCTACATAATCCAAGTGCCCGCTAGGGAACCTACATAGTCGATGCCCGTTAGGTAACCTAGATAGTCCAAATGCCCGCTAGGGTATCCAATAGTCCAATTGCCCGCTAGGGAACCTAGATAGTCCAAGCGCCCGCTAGTTAACCTACATTGTCCAAGTCCTTGATAGGGAACCTACATAGTCCAAGTATCCACAAGGTAACCTACATAGTCCTAATGCCCGCTAGTAACGTACATAGTCCAAGTGCCCGTTAGGTAACCTGATAGTCCAAATGCCCGCTAGGGAACCCACATTGTCCAAGTGCCCGTTAGAGAACTTACATAGTCAAAGGGCCTGCTAGGGAACCTACATAGTCCAAGAGCCCGCTAGGGAACCTTCATAGTCCGAGTGCCTGCTAGGGAACCTACATAGTCTAAGTGCCCTTTAGGGAACCTATATAGTCCAAGTGCCCGCTAGGGAACCTAGATAGTCCAAGTGCCCGCTAGGTAACCTAGATAGTCCAAGTGCCCGCTAGATAACATAGTTAGTCCAAGTGCCCGCTAGGTAACCTAGATAGTCCAAGTGCCCGTTCGTTAACCTAGATAGTCCAAGTGCCCTCTAGGTAACCTCGACAGTCTAAGTGCCTTCTAGGTAACCTACATAGTCCAAGTGCCCGTTTGATAACCTAGATCGTCACAGTGCCCGCTAGTTAACTTACATAGTCCAAGGGCCCGCTAGTTAACCTAGATAGTCCAAATGCCCTCTAGTTAACCTACCTTGTCCAAGTACCTGATTGGGAACCTACATAGTCCAAGTATCCGCTAGGTAACCTACATAGTCCAAATGCCCGCTAGTAACGTACATAGACCAAGTGCCCGTTAGGTAACCTAGATAGTCCAAATGCCCGCTAGGGAACCCACATAGTCCAAATGCCGGTTAGAGAACTTACATAGTCAAAGGGCCTGCTAGGCAACCTACATAGCCCAAGTGCCCGCTGGGGAACCTTCATAATCTGAGTGCCTGCTAGGGAACCTACATAGTCCAAGTGCCCTTTAGGGAACCTATATAGTCCAAGTGCCCGCTAGGGAACCTAGATAGTCCAAGTGCCCGCTAGGTAACCTAGATAGTCCAAGTGCCCGCTAGGAAAACTACAAAGCCCAAGTGCGTGCTTGGTAATCTATATAGTCCAAATGCCCGCTAGGGCACCTACATAGTCCTAGAGCCCGCTAGTTAACCTACATTGTCCAAGTGCCTGATAGGGAACCTACATAATCCAAGGGCCCGCTAGGTAACCTACATAGACCAAATGCCCGCTTGTTACCTACATAGTCCAAGTGCAAAAAGGGAACCTACATAATCCAAGTGCCCACTAGGGAACCTACATAGTCCAAATGCCCATTAGGTAACCTAGATAGTCAAAAATGCCCGCTAGGGTACCCACATATTCCAAGTGCCTGCTAGGGAACCTGCATCGTCCAAGTGCCCGCTAGTTAACCTAGATAGTCCAAGTGCCCGCTAGTTAACCTAGATCGTCCAAGTGCCCGTTAGGTAACCTAGATAGTTCAAGTGCTCGTTCGTTAACCTTCATAGTCCAAGTTCTCGCTAGGTAACCTAGATAGTCCTAGTGCCCGTTACCTAACCTAGATCGTCCAAGGGTCCAGTAGGCAACCTACATAGTCCAAGTGCCCGTTCGTTAACCTAGAAGTCCATGTGACCGTTAGGTAACCTAGACAGTCCAAGTGCCCGCTATGTTACCTGCATAGTCCAAATGCCCGTTATTTAACCTAGATAGTCCAATTGCCCGCTAGGTAACCTACATAGTCTAAGTGCCCGCTAGGTAACCTAGATAGTCCAAGTGCCCGTTAGCTAACCTAGATAGTTCAATTGCCCGCTAGGTTACCTACCTAGTCCAAGTGACCGCAAGGAAACCTACATAGTCCAAGTGCCCGCTAGGTAACCTGGATAGTCCAAGTTCCTGTTAGCTAACCTAGATAGTCCAAGTGCCCGCTAGGTAACCTAGATAGTCAAAGTGCCCGTTAGGTAACCTAGATAGTCTAAGTGCTGCTAGGTAACCTATATAGTCCAAGTTCCCGCTAGGTAACCTAGATAGTCCAAGTGCCCACTAGTTAACCTAGATCGTCCAAGTGCCCGTTAGGTAACCTAGATAGTCCAAGTGCCCGCTAATTTACCTACATAGTCCAAGTTCCCGCTAGGTAACCTAGATAGTCCTAGTGCCCGTTACCTAACCTAGATCGTCCAAGTGCCCAGTTGGCAACCTACATAGTCCAGGTGCCCGTTCGTTAACCTTGAAGTCCATGTGCCCGTTAGGTAACCTAGACTGTCCAAATGCCCGCTATGTTACCTGCATAGTCCAAATGCCCATTAGGTAACCTAGATAGTCCAACTGCCCGCTAGGTAACCTACATAGTCTAAGTGCCCGCTAGGTAACCTAGATAGTCCAAGTTCCTGTTAGCTAACCTAGATAGTCCCAGTGCCCGCTAGGTAACCTACATAGTCCAAGGGCCCGCTCGTTAACCTAGTTCGTTCAAGTGTACACTACTAAACCTACATAGTCCAAGTGCCCGCTAGGTAACCAAGTTAGTCAAAGTGCCCGCTAGTTAACCTAGATCGTCCAAGTGCCCGCTAGGTAACCTAGACAGGCCAAGTGCCTGCTAGGTAACCTACATAGTCCAAGTGCCCGTTTGCTAACCTAGATCGTCAAAGTGCCCGCCAAAAGCCCAGGCTAACTCTCCATGTAGGAGGCCAGCCAGTTCTTTGTGGACACAGGGGCCACATTCTCAGGTTCAGAAAAGAATATGGGAAAATTTTCAAAAAGAAAGATGTGAATTACTGTGAGCCTATGATTCCTTCCACAGATAACTCACACCAGAAGGTTTGCATGAAGGGTAGGTGGGCTTCCCAAGACAACAGATAACAAATACAAATCTGCCCTTTGTCTCAGTTAGCCACCTGATTATGATTGCACTGGCTCCTGGCTAAGCTGCTGAGCCTGTGAAGCAGTTATAGCAGGAGAAGTCTAGGTGGCCCGTGGCCATCAACGGAAGGACCAAATCTCCACAGTGGGCTTCCTGTTTCAATATGGAGCCACGTATGTCACATGCTGGAAACCATATCTATCCTGAGCGCATAATTGACACGCCAGGTCTAGAATGCAGTGCGCAGGTACACACTATTTATGAAAAATGTCTCTGCTTAACCCCTCTCGATAACTTGCTGACATGGGAGTTTGGATAATCCAGTAGATTTACTTTCCAGATGAGAAAACTCACTAAAAAACACACAGGAGTTGACCCAGAGACACACAACTGGTTAACAACAAAGTCATATTCACAACCAGCGTCTGGACCAAGAGCACGGTGCCCCACAGAACTTGGCCCATCGAGCAGTCAATATCTCCTGACTCTCAAAACATCTGAGCTGACACCCAGCCCACCCCCACATCCTTGCAGCCCACAAAGATTGTATTTCACAGGATGGCACCGGATCTGCAGCTCGTGGAGAGGGACATATCTGATCAGACAACACAGGGCAGAACAAGGGGTAGGAGGGGAGAATGGAGCACATCCTGGCCCAATACACCTTGAGGATGATGTTCCCAATCACAGAAGCCAGTCCACAGAGAAGACCACATGGGCAGCCCCATGATGAGAAACGTCCCTCAAAGACCCATAGCCTTAGAGGGGACAACACTGGAGACACAGTGTGAGAACTGCTCCCTAACTGATCCTGCCACCTCGAGGCATGTCACTAAGAAAGTGCAGCGGAAGAGAAAGGAAACGGAGCATCAAAGTCCCCGGGGAATGCCAAAGGTGGACTTTGTGGTCAGGGTTCGGTGCCCCAACAAACTGGACTGGAAAACACTCCTGAAATTCACCACACAGTCCTTGTAATTTTCTTTCTTGGTTAGCGTTGTTTTCTTTTAGTGACATTGGATTTTGGTTGGGATTTGTTTTCATTTTTGTTTTTGTTTTTTTTCTTTTGCTGCTTATGTTTGCTCAGTCTCGTTTTGTACATGTTATTACCTTTACAGGTCTGTCTAATTAAGAGAGGCTGGATGAACAATCTGGAGGAGTAAACATGTGACCGGCCCTTTCCATTGGTCATGGGAGTGACCACGGTAGGGGGAAAGGAAGTGGTGTCAAGAAACCCAGAGACAAGGGAACAACAAGTGATGGAAATCGGTGGTGAGGGGGATGTAGGAAGCCTGGTAGGGCATGATCAAGGGTAATGTAACCAAGAGGAATTACTGAAACCCAAAGGAAGACAGGCATGGCAGTGGGCACAAGAGGAAAATCAAAGGGTATAGAAGAGTGAGCTGGGAAGCAAGGGCCAGTTGTAAACGTCTAAATAAAGGCATGTACATATATTTACAAAGGGGCATGGGGAAATAGATCTATGTCCATATGTTTATAGATTTAGTATTAAGGTAGCAGATGGACATAGGGCCTCCGCTCAAGTACTCCCTCATTGCAAGAACACTGCTCTATTAAATTGGCATTCTACGATGCCCACCTTCCCTACACGATCACTGACCACAAAGCGGCTGCATAAGCTAATGTGGTGAAGAAAGCCGATGGTGTCCAGCTACCAAAAGATATAGCGTGTGGGGTCTTAAAGGCTTGAAAGTAAAGAAGCAGCCATCTGGCTCAGAAGCAACAGAGCCCCCATGGAGGAAGCATACCAGCCTGTGTGATCACAAAGTTTCAAAGGGTTAAGGCAACAGGCATCATGAGAACATAAAATCTTATCATGGAGAATGAGAGGGCACTGCCGGGTATAGACCCAAAACCTATTTGCAGTGCACTGGACATCCCCTTACAGAAGGAGCTCAGAGAGGAGATTAAAGAATACAGGGTATGAGACAGCAAAGATGAAACACAACTTTCCTCTAGTTCTTAATGCTTCCTCTTGCCCCACTATCATGATCCCAGTTCTTCCATACTATCTGGCCAAACTGGAGAAGGTATTCTAGTACAGACAGGAATTTCAAACACGGGGAATCCAGGGTGGATGGGCCCTTTAGGACCAGTGTTATGAGTGGAGATACTGGGAAGGTGGAGGAAGGGCAGGATGGAAAGTGGGAACCGATTACAAGGATCTTCATTGACCTCAAAAGAAAGGTGGGTGAAGATATGACAAAAGAATTAGTACATTCCCAAGGTTTGATGAGGGATAGGTGGCGGGCATTGAGGAGGGAAAAAATGCGGAGCTGAGCCCAGGGGCTTGGGTGAAGAGTAGATATTTTGAGAAAAATGAGGGCAATTAATGTACAGATGTGATTCAAACAGCTGATGTATATATGGATTGTGGTTAGTGTTGTAAGAGCCCCTAATAAAAAGATCATAAAAGAAACAAAAATAATCTGGCCAGAGGGTTCAAGCAAGCATGATCTCAGGCTGGATTAGACCAGTCAAAACAGCTACTGGAGTCTCCTCACCCTGTGTCTATTCCTGAGTCAGGCATGAAGCTTAGGGCACACAGCCCCAGCAGCTGGCCAGAGAGGGAGGTGGGTCTCTGAGCCATTCCACAGGGGGAATGGTACTCTGTCCTGCAGGGCCCACCCTCCTTTATAAGAGTGCTGTCTGGGGCACGGCATTCATGGAGTCCAGACCATGGGAGCTCTACTACTCATGGGGGATTGGAAGGAAGCCTCTGCTCATGCGCACACACCACCAACTAGCTGGAGGATCTCCGTGAACAAAGCCTGAGGCAGACAACAAGCCCACTAACTGATGCTGTAAGAGATACAATCAGCATCCAGAAACCTGCAACTGGGAGTAAGAGGCAGCATAACTTGGTCCCAGCCCCTCCAACTCTAATCTACAAGGAGTGACATTGCAAATCAGAGGGTTTTCATAAAGCACTTCCAGGACTGTGGAATGAGCAGCCTCATTTGTGGACATGGATACTCTGTGATCCAGACGTACTACCTCCTCCCTTCCAGTCAGCTGAGACAAAAACCCTTGCAAGCAGAAAGCCATGCATCTGAACAGTATCCACCAGCCACTCATGTGCAGCCCCGCTGCCTCCAAAGAGCCTTCCTGAGTGAGAGAGAAATAATGCAGAAGCCTGTTCTGGCACTCAAGTGAGTTTTATGAGCGTTAGGGAGGCGTGTTGGGTAAGTCTGGCCGATCCCAGTGGCTGAATTGAATTTACATGGCCTAGGTTGGTCAATCCAGGTACAGGACCCACCCAGGTGTACCTCCCCTCCATGGCCAGAAACCTGGACCTCTGAGCATGCAGAGGGTGCCTCTCCTAACTGGGCTCTTATCTTGGCCCTATGGGCATGCATAACGGATGCCCCAGTCCCTAGCATAGCTACCTAACATTTGCCCCCCTGAAGAGATCTGGACCCAAATCTTTGGGGTACTGGGCGACGACATCTCTAGCTACATCCTGCTGGAAAAAGGGGCCCAGTGGGGCTTTGGGTCCATACCCTTCCTACACTGCTGGGAGGGGTTGTCCATTGAGGGCAACTTTATCCAGGATGGATAAGGTTGAGGTGGTCCAGGAGATGGTAGTCGTGGACCTGGCACACTTGGTTCGGAAGCTTCAGTCACCGATAACTTCTGGGAAAAACAAACGGTCTAAAAGGTGAACACTTTGACTGTGACAAGGCTAAGCTTGTGTGATGGCAGTGGCCTTGAAATTAGGTGAGTGTCACAGGAAACAAAAAAAATCTTAGGAATACCAGACATGTGTGTTTGTGCATTGGAAGTACAGGAAGAGGGATAAAAGCATTCACACTTTCCCCTAGGAGGTTACAGGTTTGGGCACTACTAGGTGCAGTGGGATCACTGATTCATTTATGATGCTAAGGTCTTGGACCCGCTGATAAAACCCATCATTCTTTTTAACCCTATAACGCTTCAATTTTAATTTTGGGAAAAATTATTTTCTTTTAGTTGTGGACTTTCATAAATATATATATATATATTAATATATACATTTTTAAAAATGTTATGAAAACATCCTGCTCCGCGTTATAGAGTTAAATGTAAATAATGGGCTAGTACAGGAGAAGTCAAAAGTGATCAAAATAGAGTAACTGCCTAAGTATTTTGAATTTTCTTGGGTTCAATTGGAGTAAAGGCTTGTAAATTACCCGGGGTCCAAATTCCCATTCTACAATGGGTAGAATGTTCAGGGATGTTTCAGGGCTGGGAGATTAGTAACCCCTAAGTCCAGGATACCTTAGGGCAGGGGTCCTAAAACTGTTTACCTAGGGGGCCAGTTCACTCTCCCTCAGGCAATTGCAGGGACATACTATAGTTTAAAAAAAAAATTACGAACAGATTCATTTGCACAATGCACATCTTGATTTGAAGTTCAAAAAAAAAAATAAATGGGGCACATTCACCCGGCATAAAGAATCAATGTCCTTGGCTGTCTCCTTGGGGCCCACAGGCGGTAGTTTGAGAACACCTGCTCTCCGCGTTCACCAAGAGGATGTGGTTTCAACGCAAAAGCTTGGAGACTCTACAATTTGTTTAAAAGTGATGGGGCAGAAGGAGTCCCTGATTGAATCACGCAAGACTAGTTTTCCCATCCCCTATTACTAAGAGTCATTGTTATGGTTAAGGGGAACCAGGACATCCCGATCTGATCCCTTTAATTCAAATGTGGGCTGACATTGCCACTAGAGAATCCTGCAAATATAAAAGACTTACTCCCTCCCTCAAAGAAGGGTCCTTGTTTCCAAGTTTTCAGGAAACATGGCAGGACCGGAAAAACAAACGGTCCAAGTTCCCAAAACCACATGTGTGGAGGCCATCCCTCCCCGTACCTTCCCCCTCCCTCTATCCCTCCCCTTCCCTTCCGCTCCTCTCCCCTCCCGATCTCTCTCCCCTAATCGGCTTTATCCCATTTTGCAGGAGAACTCTGGGAATCAGAGAGCTGGCTTCAGACCCTTTAGTTCCACCCCCGCCCTATAAGGTTTCTAGGGGCCAGAAATAGAAAACTTCTAACAGGCCCTTATTGAGTCACTCCCTCCCACACCGGCCCCCCAACCTCACCCCCACCCTCAACCAGCAGACCCCACACACACTAGTACTGGTATTTCTTCCATACTCATTAGCCCACCTGGAATGATTGCCAGCAACTTCTCCAGGTGCTGTTCACAACGGAGGAAGGGTAGCCCTTCCAGACAGAGGCCCAGTAAGCAGTCAGTGAACCTGATGGTCAGCGAGCGGGCACTCCCCACTTGAGAGAAACTCTTTTGGCCACTACACGAACAATGTGGGATCTCAAATCCTAGCAAGGCCCAGTGGGCTTTACCAGGTATCAACTGTTGCTCTTACATGACCCTCTGCGGAAGAGCTAGGAAACCTATGAATTTATCTAAGGTCAGTGAGAATTTTCAGGCTCTTATAAAAGAATGTTTGCCTGCCTTTCTAGAGTGGATGATGGAAGCCTATGGGCTTTATACCCCTAATGGCCCTGAGGCGCCGAGAACAGGAGGGCAATAAGTATTGCCTTTATTACTCAGTGAATCTGGCTCAGAAATGAAAAAGAAGTGGGAAGGGTTTGAAGGGAAATATCTTAGTGATTTTGTACAAGTGGCTCATTGAGTGTATAACAATAGAGATGGCCCTAGCACGACGAGACAAAGATACTAGCTAAAATACTAGTATTTGCCATGAGAGACCCCGAGACTCAGGAAAAGGAGAGCATGGCCCACTCAAGGAGAGACTAACCTGTGGGCACCGCCAAGCCATGGGGAAGGATCAATGTGCCTACTGCAGGAAAGAACGACACTGGAAAAATCAGTGCCTTGAAAACCCCAGGTGAGGTGCACGACCCTCCACTAGAGTGGACGGGCCTCATCTGCACCTAGAAAAACCCAAGTAAGAGACAATAATGCTTGAAGAAGCACAATGAAAGGGTCAGGGCTCTGTTTCCCTTCGCCGCCAAAAGCCCAGGCTAACTCTCCATATAGGAGGCCCGCCAGTAAATTTCTTGGTGGACACAGGGGCCACCTTCTCAGGTACAGAAAGGAATATGGGCACATTGTCAAAAAGAAAGATGTGAATTACTGTGAGTCTATGAATCCTTCCACAGATAACTCACACCAGAAGGTTTGCATGGAGGGTAGGTGGGCTTCCCAAGACAACAAGATAACAAATATCTATCTGCCCTTTCTCCCAGTTAGCCACTTGGTTATGATGGCACTGGCTCCTGGCTCAGCTGCTGAGCCAGTGAAGCAGTTATAGAGGAGAAGACTAGGTGGCCTGTGGCCATTAACGGAAGGACCAAATCTCCACAGTGGGCTTCCTGTTTCAATATGGAGCCACGTCTGTCACCTGCTGGACACCATCTCTATCCTGAGCGCATAATTGCCACCCCAGGTCTAGAATGCAGCGCGCAGGTACACACTATATGAAACAGTGTCTGATTAACACCTCTCGATAACTTGCTGACATGGGAGTCTGGATAATCCAGTACATTTACTTTCCAGATGAGAAAACTCACTGAAAAACACACAGGAGTTGACCCAGAGACACACAACTGGTTAACAACCAAGTCATATTCACAACCAGCGTCTGGACCAAGAACCCGGTGCCCCACAGAAATGTGCCCATCGATCAGTCAATATCTCCTGGACTCTCAAAAGATCTGAGCTGATACCCACCCCCCACATCCTTGCAGCCCACAAAGATTGTATTTCACAGGATGGCACCGGATCTGCAGCTCGCGGAGAGGGACATATCTGATCAGAGAACACAGGGCAGAACAAGGGGGAGGAGGGGAGAATGGAGCACATCCTGGCCCAATATACCTTGAGGATGATGTTCCCAATCAGAGAAGCCAGTGCACAGAGAAGACCACACGGGCAGCCCCACGATGAGAAACGTCCCTCAAAGACCCATAGCCCTAGAGTGGACAACCTTGGAGACACAGTGTGGGACGGCGCCCGAACTGATCTTGCCACATCGAGGCATGACACTAAGAGAGTGCAGCGGAAGAGAAAGAAAACGGAGCATCAAAGTCCCCAGGGAATGTCAAAGGTGGACTTTGTGGTCAGGGCTCGGTGCCCCAACAGACTGGACTGGAAAACATTCCTAAATTTCACCACACAGTCCTTGTACTTTTCTTTCTTGGTTAGTGTTGTTTTCTTTTAGTGACATTGGATTTTGGTTGGGTTTGTTTTCATTTTTGTTTGTTTTTTTTCTTTTTGCGGCTTGGTTTTACTCAGTCTTGTTTTGTGCATGTTATTACCTTTACAGGTCTGTCTAATTAAGAGAGGCTGGATGAACAATCTGGAGGAGTAAACATGTGACCGGTCCTTTCCATTGGGCATGGGAGTGAGGACAGTGGGGGCAAAGGAAGTGGTGTCAAGAAACCCAGAGACAAGGGAACAACAAGTGATGGAAATCGGTGGTGAGGGGGATGTAGGAGGACTGGTAGGGCGTGATCAAGGGTAATGTAACCAAGAGGAATTACTGAAACCCAAAGGAAGACTGAGCATGGCAGTGGGCACAAGAGGAAAATCAAAGGGTATAGGAGAGTGAGCTGGGAAGCAAGGGCCAGTTATAGACGTCTAAATAAAGGCATGTATATATAATTACAAAGGGGCATGGGGAAATAGATCTATGTCCATATGTTTATAGATTTAGTATTAAGGTAGCAGATGGACATAGGGCCTCCGCTCAAGGACTCCCTCATTGCAAAAACACTCTTCTATTAAATTGGCATTCTACGATGCTCACCTTCCATACACGATCACTAACCGCAAAGCGGCTGCATAAGCAGATGTGGTGAAGAAAGCCGATGGTGTCCAGCTACCAAAAGATATAGGGTGTGGGGTCTTAAAGGCTTGAAGGTAAAGAGGCAGCCATCTAGCTCCGAAGCAACAGAGCCCACATGGAGGAAGCATACCAGCCTGTGTGATCACAAAGTTTCAAAGGGATAAGGCAACAGGCATGATAAGAACAAAAAAATCTTATCATGGAGAATGAGAGGGGACTGCCGGGTATAGACCCAAAACCTATTTGCAGTGCACTGGACATCCCCTTACAGAAGGATCTCAGAGAGGAGATTAAAGAATACAGGTTATGAGAGAGCAAAGATGAAACACAACTTTCCTCTAGTTCTTAATGCTTCCTCTTGCCCCACTATCATGCTCCCAGTTCTACCATACTAATCTGGCCAAACTAGAGAAGGTATTCTAGTAGCGATAGGAATTTCAAACACGGGGAATCCAGGGTGGATGGGCCATTTAGGACCAGTGTTTTGAGTGGAGATACTGGGAAGGTGGAGGAAGGGCAGGATGGAAAGTGGGAACCGATTACAAGGATCTTCATTGACCTCAAAAGAAAGGTGGGTGAAGATATGACAAAAGAATTAGTACATTTCAAAAGATTGATTAGTGATGGGTGGCGGGCATTGAGTGGGGTGGGGGAAATGAGGAGCTGAAACCAGGGGATTGGGTGGAGAGTGGATATTTTGATAATAAGGAGGGCAATTAATGTACAGATGTGCTTCAAACAGCTGATGTATATATGGATTGTGGTTAGTGTTGTAGGAGCCCCTAATAAAAAGATCATAAAAGAAACAAAAATAATCTGGGCAAAGGGCTCATGCAAGGATGATCTCAGGCTTGATTAGACCAGTCAAAACAGCTACTGGAGTCTCCTCACCCTGTGTCTATTCCTGAGTCAGGCATGAAGCTTAGAGCCCACAGCCCCAGCAGCTGGCCATTGAGGGAGATGGGTCTCTGAGGCCATTCCACAGGGGGAATGGTCCTCTGTATTGCAGGGCCCACCCTCTTTTGTAAGCGTGCTGTCTGGGGCACGGCTTTCATGGAGTCCACACCATGGGAGCTCTACTACTCATGGGGGATTGGCAGGAAGCCTCTGCTCATGCGCACACACCACCAACTAGCTGGAGGATTTCCGTGAACAAAGCCTGAGGCAGACAGCAAGCCCACTAACTGATGCTGTAAGAGATACAATAAGCATCCAGAAACCTGTAACTGGGAGTAAGAGGCAGTATTCCTTGGTGCCAGCCACTCCCACTGTAATCTACAAGGAGTGACATTGCAAAGCAGAGGGCTTTCATAAAGCACTGCCAGGACTGTGGAATGAGCAGCCTCATTTGTGGACATGGATACTCTGTGATCCAGACGTACTACCTCCTCCCTTACAGTCAGCTGAGACAAAAACCCCTGCAAGCAGAAAGCCATGCATCTGAACAGTATCCACCAGCCACTCATGTGCAGCCCTGCTGCCTCCAAAGAGCCTTCCTGAGTTAGAGAGAAATCACACAGAAGTCTGGTCTGTCACTCAAGTGAGTTTTATGAGCGTTAGGGAGGCGTGGTGCGTAAGTCTGGCCGAACCCAGTGGCTGAATTGAATTTACATGGCCTAGGTTGGTCAATCCAGGTACAGGACCCACCCAGGTGTACCTCCCCTTCATGGCCAGAAATCTGGACCTCTGAGCATGCACAGGGTGCCTCTCCTAACTGGGCTCTTATCTTGGCCCTATGGGCATGCATAACGGATACTCCAGTCCCTAGCATAGCTACCTAACATTTGCCCCCCTGAAGAGATATGGACCCAAATCTTTGGGGTACTGGGCGACGACATCTCTAGCTACTTCCTGCTGGAAAAAGGGGCCCAGTGGGGTTTTGGGTCCATACGCTTCTTACATTGCTGAGAGTGGTTGTCCATTGAAGGCAACTTTATCCAGTATGGATAACGTTGAGGTGGTCCCGGAGATGGTAGTCGTGGACCTGGCACACTTGGTTCGGAAGCTTTAGTCACCCGATAACTTCTGGGAAAAACAAACGGTCTAAAAGGCAAACAGTTTGACTACGACAAGGCTAAGCTTGTGTGATGGCAATGGCCTTGAAATTAGGTGAGTGTCACAGGAAACAAAAAAAATCTTAGGATTACCAGACATATGTTTTTGTTCATTGGAAGTACAGGAAGAGGGATAAAAACATTCACACTTTCCCCTAGGAGGGCACAGGTTTGGGCACTACTAGGTGCAGTGGGATCACTGATTCATTTATGAGGTTAAAGTCTTGGACACGCTGATAAGACCCAACCTTCTTTTTAACCTTATAACGCTTCAATTTTAATTTTGGGAAAAAATTATTTTCTTTTTGTTGTGGATTTTTATACTTATAAATATATAAATATATATTAATATATACATTTTTAAATGTTAGGAAAACATCATGCCCCGCGTTATAGAGTTAAATGGAAATAATGGGCTAGTACAGGAGGAGTCAAAAGTGACCAAACTAGAGTAACTGCCTAAGTCATTTTGAATTTTCTTGGGATCAATTGGAGTAAAGGCTTGTAAATTGCCCGGGGTCCAAATTCCCAGGGTCCCTCCTACAATGGGTAGAATGTTCAGGGATGTTTCAGGGCTGGGAAATTAGCAACCCCTAAGTCCAGGATACCTTAGGGCAGGGGTCCTGAAACTGTTTACCCAGGGGGCCAGTTCACTGTCCCTCAGGCCATTGGAGGGACAGAGTATAGTTTAAAAAAAACAAAATTTACGAACAAATTCATGTGCACAATGCTCATCTTGATTTGACGTTCAAAAAAAATAATAAATGGGGCACATAAACCCGGCAGAAAGGATCAATGTCCTCGGCTGTCTGCATGTGGCCCACAGGTTGTAGTTTGAGGACCCCTGCTCTAGGCGTTCACCAAGAGGATGTGGTTTCAGCCCAAAAGCTTGGAGACTCTACAATTTGTTCAAAAGTGATTGGGCAGAAGGAGTCCCTGATTGACCCACGCAAGACTAGTTTTCCCATCCTCTATTACTAAGAGTTCATAGTTATGGTTAAGGGGAACCAGGACATCCCGATCTGTTCCCTTTAATTCAAGTGTGGGCTGACATTGCCACTAAGAAGCCTGCAAATATAAAAGACTTACTCCCGCCCTCAAAGAAAGGGTCCTTGTTTCCAAGGTTTCAGGAAACATGGCAGGACTGGAAAAACAAACGGTCCAATTTCCCAAAACCACATAGGTGGATGCCATCCCTCCGTCTCCCCCTCCCCCACCCCCTCCGCCACCACCTAGCTTCCCCTCCCCTGCCCCCCCCCCCGATCTCTCTCCCCTAATCGGCTCTATCCCATTTTGCAGGAGAACTCTGGGAATCGGAGAGCTGGCTTCAGACCCCTTGGTTCCACCCCCGCCCTATAAGGTTTCTAGGGGCCAGAAATAGAAAACTTCCAACAGGCCCTTATTGATTCACTCCCTCCCCCACTGGCCCCCCAACCGCACCCCCACCCCCAACCAGCACCCCCCCCACACAGTAGTACTGGTATGTCTTCCATAATCATCAGCCCACCTGGAATGATTGCCAGCAACTTCTCCAGGTGCTGTTCACAACGCGGAAGGATAGCCCTTCCAGACAGAGGCCCAGTAAGCAGTCAGTGAATCTCATGGTCAGCGAGCAGGCACTCCCCTCTTGAGAGAAACTCTTTTGGCCACTACACGAACTATGTGGGATCTCAATTCCTAGCAAGGCCCAGAGGGCTTTACCAGGTATCAACTGTTGCTCTTACATGACCCACTGCGGAAGAGCTAGGAAACCTATGAATTTATCTAAGGTCAGTGAGAATTTTCAGGCTCTTATAAGAGAGTGTCTGCCTGCCTTTCTAGAGTGGATGATGGAAGCCTACGGGCTTTATACCCCTAACGGCCTGGAGGCCCTGAGAACAGGAGGGCAATAAGTATTGCCTTTATGACTCAGTCAGTCTGCCTCAGACATGAAAAAGAAGTGGGAAGGGTTTGAAGGGAAAAATCTTAGTGAGTTGGTACAAGTGGCTCATTGAGTGTATAACAACAGAGATGACCCTAGCACGACAGAGACAAAGAAACTAGCTAAAATACTAGTAATTGCCATGAGAGACCCCAGAGACTCAGGAAAAGGAGAGCATGGCCCACTCACGGAGAGACTAACCTGTGGGCACCGCCAAGCCATGGGGAAGGATCAATGTGCCTACTGCAGGAAAGAACGACACTGGAAAAATCAGTGCCTTGAAAACCCCAGGAGAGGTGCACGACCCTCCACTAGAGTGGACGGGCCTGATCTTCACCTAGAAAGACCCAAGCAAGAGACCATAATGCTTGAAGAAACTGAATGAAGGGGTCAGGGCTCTGTTTCACTTCGCCGCCAAAAGCCCAGGCTAACTCTCCATGTAGGAGGCCAGCCAGTAAATTTCTTTGTGGACGGAGGGGTCACCTTCTCAGGTTCAGAAAGGAATACGGGCACATTTTCAAAAAGAAAGATGTGAATTACTGTGAGCCTATGATTCCTTCCACAGTTAACTCACACCAGAAGGTTTGCATGGTGGTTAGGTGGGCTTCCCAAGACAACAAGATAACAAATATCTATCTGCCCTTTGTCCCAGTTAGCCACTTGGTTATGATGGCACTGGCTCCTGGCTCAGCTGCTGAGCCAGTGAAGCAGTTATAGCAGGAGAAGACTAGGTGGCCGGTGGCCATCAACGGAAGGACCAAATCTCCACAGTGGGCTTCCTGTTTCAATATGGAGCCACGTATGTCACCTGCTGGACACCATCTCTATCCTGAGCGCATAATTGCCACCCCAGGTCTAGAATGCAGCGCGCAGGTACACACTATATGAAACAGTCTCTGATTAACCCCTCTCGATAACTTGCTGACATGGGAGTCTGGATAATCCAGTACATTTACTTTCCAGATGAGAAAACTCATTCAAAAACACACAGGAGTTTACCCAGAGACACACAACTGGTTAACAACAAAGTCATATTCACTACTGTCACGCGCTCAGTCTTGCCAGCAAGAAGGACGCACCACAACAGGATTCTACCACAGGCGTTTAATGCGGATTCGATTTGCAGATGCGGAAAAAAGACCCCAAAGCCCCAAACTACTGCTGCTTATATGCGCTCTATGGGGACGTGCTGTGCATTTATTGGTGCGTTCGCCAGAACCCTTATTAGCATACACCAGGGTGGAGTTATGACTACGTCATCTAAGCAGTGCGCATGCTCTAAGTGGTTGTTTACCACTTAACTGGGCCACTGCCCTGACTGCCCGGCGCCATCTTGTAATGGCGGCGAGAGCTGCGGCTTCCCACATCTCCTCCTTTCTTATTTATTTTAGGCCTAATCCATCGATCCACCCCGGAGCCTCCAGCAGCCCCAGGAGATGAAGATGGATAAAAGAACCCAAATCTGGTCACCCTGATGCGTGCAATGAGCAGAGCTCCGCATGGTGCAACGGCTGGCCATGATCCATTTTCTGTCACTCTTCCCAGTGCAATGGGGTCTTCCCCTTGGGGTGCGAGAGCTGACAACTTATGGGGGTTAGTTTTCTTTTAACAAAGGAAGCCAAAGATCATGGGAACCACCGCGCTCAATCGCTAAGAGCGCCTGCGCAATGATGACCTTGTCACGCCTTTGCTGTGCTTTCAGTTTGCAGAGCAACCATAGCAACAACACCCCTCCACAGCACATTATTGCAGCAAATGTAAACACCCCCACCCACTCCTTAAAGTAGGTAAATGCAGATGAAAGCCAAGAAGAAAAATTTTCAAGGGTAAGGGGTTCCACGCGTGTTCCATTCAATCGGACAACTTGATTCAGGAGGTCTTCTTGCAGCTGGTTCAACTCTTTGGTCCATTGTCCTGTGAGATACTGAGAAATATTATCACTCAATGCTCTAAAATTATCATATAACACTTGAGTGATGCAAAGCGCTGTGGTGGAAGAGACACAGCTTAATTGTACCATAGTGGTAAGCTGGTTGATTTGCTGCTGGAGCAAATCTGTTTTTTGATTTAATAATAAAATGCCAGAGGTCAGATGGGCATCCACACGCTGACATTGCAGTAACGCTTCAGCGGTTTGAGACACAATACTGTTCTTAATTCCCTGTGCTACCGGGGCCCATATCACCATTAGCATCAATAGTAGCGCTGGATGGATCGCTGTCCTCTTCATTCTTTCTGCTCCCACGATCTTCATCCTCCTTCTTAATTAGTCTCACCAGTCTCTCTGGCACCCAGATGGGGTTTTCTTCTTCCTGTGGAAAAACACAAATTGCTCCCCTGGACCTGATTAATATGGGGTCTGGGCCATACCATTTGTTGTCTAGGACATTTTTCCACCGGGCCATTTCCTTTGGTGGCTTTGGCCATTGCCCGTGTCTGTCTGCAGCTGATTGGCCTTTCTCATCCAAATTTTAAAAATTTAGGGTGAAAAGGGTTAGAGATAAAGCCATTCTAGGGGTAGTGACTGTCACGGTCTCTATTCCCCCTTTTTGCTTTGATAAATATTGCTTTAGAGTGCGATGACATCGTTCCACAATTCCTTGCCCTTGGGGATTGTACGGCAAACCCGTGAAGTGCTTCACTTGCATTTGCAAGCAAAACTGTCGGAACTTGGTGGAAGTGTATGCAGGCCCATTATCTGTTTTTAACATGGTGGGCTTGCCCCATGCACTCCAGGCTTCTAAGCAGTGTTGAATTATTGGCTGGATTTTTCCCCCGTTAGGGGTGTTGCATGTACAATGCCAGAACTGGTGTCCACTGACACATGCACGTACTGCAACTTTCCAAAAGCAGATACGTGGGTAACGTCCATTTGCCAGATGTCGAGAGGACGGACGCCTCGAGGGTTTACCCCGACCGAGGGTTTGGAAATAAATTCTGCACACTTGGCGCACTGCAACACAATAGTGCGAGCCTCTGCGCGAGTAATTGGAAACTTAATGCGTAGGGTGGCAGCAGGCACATGATACAGCTCATGAAAGTCTTTAGCAAGTTTAGCTTGATCAGCCAAATCATTACCTTTTACCATGGGTCCCGGGAGCAAGCTATGAGCACGTATATGCTGAATATAAAATGGGTGTTTTCGTTGCAAAATACATTTTCTAATTTGAGACAAGATGTCTGCTACCTTGCTGGATTGCTTAATGTAGCCAGCAATTTCCAGCTTAGACACCACGTTGACTACGTAATGGGAGTCAGATATGATGTTAATTGGCTCCGTGAATTTCTTAAAAACTTCTAAGACCACCAAACATTCTACTAATTGGGGTGCATCAGCTAAAAATTGTAATGTAGTCACTTGATCGTTTATTACATAACATCCTTTGCCTGTTTTAGAGCCATCTGTATAAATGTCTAAAGCTTCCTTAATGGGGTTGTTAACAGTGACACGGGGAAAAATTACTGGATGAGCAGTCACAAATTGCAACAAGGAATGTTTAGGATAATGGTTGTCTATTAGTCCATTAAAACTGCATTTAAAAATTGCCCACTCATCCGTAGTGGCGCACAGTGTAGAAACTTGCTCACTAGTATATGGGACAATGACGCTGCTAGGCTCTCTTCCAAAATGCATAATAGCTGTCTTAACACCCCTTAGGGCCATTGTGGCTACCATAGAAGGGTAGTGTTCAATAGTTTTGGAAGGTGAGGAGTGGGCATGGATCCACAACAAAGGCCCAGTCTGCCACAAGACCGCAGTAGGAGCGCAGGCAGTTTTTAGAATGCACAGCTGAAAAGGAGATTTTATGTCTATTCTATCTAACTGCACTTCAGAAATGGCCTTTTCAACCTGTTCTAATACTTTCTGGGCTTGAGGAGTAATTTCTCGAGGAGAAGTAATATGGCTTTCTCCTTCCAAGATATTGAACAATGGCTTAAGGTCAGCAGTGGAAACCTTTAAATATGGGCGGAGCCAATTGATATCTCCTAGCAACTTTTGAAAATCATTTAATATCTTTAACTGATCCTTCCGTATAGTCAATTTTTGAGGCATTATGTGACATGGGCTTATTGTGGCTCCTAAAAACTGTCCAATTGAAGATTGTTGGACCTTATCTGGTGCTATGGCTAACTGATGGGATTCTAATTCCTTAACTACCTCGCTGTATCCCTGCTGCACATCTGGCTCCTCTTCTCCAGTTATTAATATGTCATCCATGTAATGGTAGATTTTTAACTGACCAAATTTTTCTCTGACGGGTGCTAGGGCGTGGTCCACAAACAACTGGCACATAGGAGGACTAGTGGCCATTATCTGTGGCAAAACTCGCCACTGAAAGTGCTTGTCAGGTTCTTCATGATTAATGGAGGGTAGGGTAAAGGCAAATCTTTCCTTATCTTTCTTATGCAAAGGGATGGAGAAAAAACAATCCTTAATGTCTATTATAATGACGGTCCAGCCTTTGGTAGGTATTGCAGATAGCAATGGGAGGCCTTTCTGCACAGGGCCTTGAGTGACATTTGGGCGTTTATGGCTCTTAAATCATGCAACAATCTCCACTTCCCTGATTTTTTCTTAATAACAAATATGGGTGTGTTCCAGGGGGACACGGATGGTTCTAAATGTCCTAGTTCTAGCTGTTCCTTAACTAGCCTTTGTGCCGCAATTAATTTTTCTACTGGGAGCGGCCACTGTGGTACCCAAACTGGCTCTGCTGAGAGCCACGGAATGGGTAGCGGCTCCGCAGTGGCCCCTAGGAAAAACCCAGACCTGTGCGATCTTTCTTCACTGCTACCTCTACTGGTTCAGGACGACCCTGTAGGTGTTTCCCAACTCCCTTTCCCGGTACATATCCCATTTTTTGCATAAGTACTTGACTTATAGGTGAGTAATCATTGGTTAGTACTAATCCTAGGTGTGTCAACATGTCCCTTCCCCACAAATTTACAGGTAAGGGGAGGACATATGGTTGGAACTGGCCTGATTGTCCTTCCTCAGCTTTCCAGTGCAACCGTCTGGTGCTTATCATAGGCATGGATGCATACCCGAGTCCTTGTAGAGACTGTGAAGATTATGTTACCGGCCAACAGGAAGGCCACCATTTGGTGGATATAATGCTTTTGTCTGCCCCTGTGTCTAATATACCTTCAAAGGTTTTCCCTTCAATGTCCAATGTCAAAGTTGGGCGTTGATCCAACTGCACTGAGAAAAAGGCCCCAGCTTCTCCTGATGATCCAAAGCTCATTTTTTCTCTACTAACTTTAGTACTTGGGAACAGTGCATGCTTGCTAGGCAACACCAAGAGCTGCGCGATACGGTCTCCAGGTGAGATGGCATATATTCCCCGTGGGGAGGAGCACATTGCCTTCACTTGTCCTGTAAAATCCTGATCAATGACTCCTGGGTGCACAATTAAGCCTTTTAAGGTGGTGGAGGACCTACCAAGCAGCAAGCCCACGGTGCCTTCTGGAAGGGGACCATAAAAATCCATAGGGATGGGCTGGCATCCCTGCTATGGCGATAGTACTGCTCTGGTGGTGGCACTGAGGTCCACCCCTGCGGATCCTGCAGTGGCCCTTTTGGGAGTGGCCTCCCCAGTGGGCGGAGGCCGTCCTCCTGGATTGCCCCATACATCTGCGGGCCCTGGGGACGAGGGCCCCGCTTCCCGTTTTTTGGCTCCTGGTCATTTTGCTCTAGGGGGCGCCCCTTGCTATCTTTCACAGATCTGCATTCGTTGGCCCAATGTCTACCCTTACCACACCGAGGGCAAACTCCCGGGGTCCTTTTGGTCCCTATCCCAGTTTGACTCGCGGTGCCAGTAGGGCAATGTTTTTTAATGTGTCCTTCCTTACCACACTGAAAGCATTTTAGGGGGCCTCTTTTTTGGGCCTCCAATACTGCAGCAGCCAATCCTGCATTTGTCAAAGGACCACCAACTTCCCTGCAAGCCTTCATCCATGCCTGCAGTCCTTTGGACTTCCAGGGCGTTAGAACTGTTCTACATTCTTTAGTACACTGCTCAAAAACTAACTGCTCAATGAGAGGCATGGCTGTGTCCTGATCTCCAAAGATTTTTCCTGCCGCTTCCAACATACGGGCGACAAAATCTGAGAAAGGCTCAGTAGGTCCCTGTATAATTTTAGTTAAGTTACCTCTAACCTCTCCTTTATTAGGCAAGGTCCTCCATGCCTTGCTCGCGGCAGTATTTATTTGTTGATATACCTGTATTGGGAAGGCTGTTTGATTGTTAACCCATCTTCCCTGACCTGTCAGCATTTCAAAATTCCATGCGGGTTGCCCCGCTGTGGCATTTTCCCTAGCCTGAGCCATTAATAGGTCCTGCCACAAGGATTTCCACTCCAAATACTGTCCTGTTGTCAAGACTGCTTTTGTAACAAAAGTCCAATCAGCAGGTGTCATAGCATTGCCTGTAAGTCTCTCAATCAGGGACTGAGTATAATTTGCATTGACACCATAAGATCTTACTGCTTCAGCTAAGTCCTTCACTTGCTTATGCTCTAAAGGCGTATGATAACGAGCATTATTCTGGTCCTCAAATACTGGGTACATTTGTTGTATTGCTATGCGGGTACCGGGTGGGCAAAAGGAGTATCCACACCCTTTCTGCCTGTTCTCGCTATAAGGGGGTGGCACGGACGGGCTCACAGCGGTTACTTGAAAAGCATTATACCGTCCCTCCTTGTAGCGAGCGGCTGCCTCCTCTAACTGTTCCTCTTTTTCCTCTGATAACTCAAGAAGCTCTAGTTCTCGCCACGGGTACAATGGCTCCGAATGGCGGGCATGGCTCTTCTTCTGTTGATCAACTTCCTCTTTTAACTGCGCAGCCTCCTCATTTTTAACAGCTTTGTACTGCTTCCTACGAGCTCCTTGTTCTTCCTCCCGCTCTGTTTCTGACATGCCCTCTGAACATCTTCTAAAGCCTGCTGCCCTGGGCGTAATGGCTGCTCACACTCTTTGTCCTCAATGCATACTTTCACTAGCTTCCAAATGGGTCTAATCCCCGGCTTCAACCGTCCGGCTTCAGCAGCTCGGTCTATGTCTCACCCTAGCTTATTCCAGCTCGCAGATGTTAGCGAGCCTGTGGAAACAAACCATGGTCCTATCTCATCTATGTTTTTTACAAATTTACACAGTCTGTTCTGAAATTTTTAATGCTCTCTTACTCAATAGGGCATCGAGAGCCGTAACCATAGTCTTTATTGCCGCGTTCCCCATGTTGCCTTCTTATGTATACAAGGACTTAACACACGGGCGTGCACGGATTTATCTACACCCGTTTTATGCGCGATAAAGAAAAAGCGGCTGGCTGCTCGCTGTTAAAACCGAAAGCGGAAGTATTCACACGCCGACACTCAAGCACCAGCAAGCGGCTTAACAATCATTCAGGCTCATGTCTCTCAGAACTTACCGTTTCTTGCCACGTCTTGCGGTTCTGAATCCTCCCTGATGACAGGGGGTCTCCGCTCCTGCCGGAGGTGGTCGTTCCCATGTTTCAGCACCACTTGTCGCGCGCTCAGTCTCGCCAGCAAGAAGGATGTGCGACAACAGGATTCATCCACAGGCATTTAATGCGGGTTCGATTTGCAGATGCGGAAAAAAACCCCGAAGCCCCAAACCACTGCTGCTTATATGCGCTCTATGGGGACGTGATGTGCATTGATTAGTGTGTTCACCAGAAACCTTATTAGCATACTCCAGGGTGGAGTTATGACTAGGTCATCTAAACAGTGCGCATGCTCTAAGTGGTTGTTTACCACATAATTGGGCCACCGCCCTGACTGACCGGCGCAATCTTGTAATGGCTGTGAAAGCTGCGGCTTTCCACATAAAACCAGCGTCTGGACCAAGAGCACGGTGCCCCACAGAACTGTGCCCATTGAACAGTCAATATCTCCTGGACTCTCAAAAGATCTGAGCTGACACCAACCCTCCCACATCCTTGCAGCCCCCAAAGATTGTATTTCGCAGGATGGCACCGGATCTGCAGCTCGTGGAGAGGGACATATCTGATCAGAGAACCCAGGGCAGAACAAGGAGGAGGAGGGGAGAATGGAGCACATCCTGGCCCAATACACCTTGAGGATGATGTTCCCAATCAGAGAAGCCAGTCCACAGAGAAGACCACACAGGCAGCCCCACGATGAGAAACGTCCCTCAAAGAACCATAGCCCTAGAGGGGACAACACTGGACACACAGTGTGGGAACTGCGCCCGAACTGATCCTGCCACATCGAGGCATGACACTAAGAGAGTGCAGCGGAAGAGAAAGAAAACGGAGCATCAAAGTCCCGGGGAATGCTAAAGGTGGACTTTGTGGTCAGGGCTCGGTGCCCCAAAAGACTAGACTGGAAAACACTCCTAAAGTTCACCACACAGTCCTTGTACTTTTCTTTCTTGGTTAGTGTTGTTTTCGTCTAGTGTCATTGGATTTTGGTTGGGTTTTGTTTTCATTTTTGTTTGTTTTTTTTCTTTTTGTTGCTTGGTTTTGCTCAGTCTTGTTTTGTGCATGTTATTAGCTTTACAGGTGTGTCTAATTAAGAGAGGCTGGATGAACAATCTGGAGGAGTAAACATGTGACCGGCCCTTTCCATAGGGCAAGGGAGTGAGCACGGTGGGGGGAAAGGAAGTAGTGTCATGAAACCCAGAGACAAGGGAACAACAAGTGATGGAAATCGGTGGTGAGGGGGGATGTAGGAGGCCTGGTAGGGCGTGATCAAGGGTAATGTAACCAAGAGGAATTACTGAAACCCAAAGGAAGACTGAGCATAGCAGTGGGCACAAGAGGAAAATCAAAGGGTATAGAAGAGTGAGCTGGGAAGCAAGGGCCAGTTATAGACGTCCACATAAAGGCATGTACATATATTTACAAAGGGGCATGGGGAAATAGATCTATGTCCATATGTTTATAGATTTAGCATTAAGGTAGCAGATGGACATAGGGCCTCCGCTCAAGGACTCCCTCATTGCGAGAACACTGTTTTATTAAATTGGCATTCTACGATGCTCACCTTCCCTACACAATCACTGACCACAGAGTGGCTGCATAAGCAAATGTGGTGAAGAAAGCCGATAGTGTCCAGCTACCAAATGATATAGCGTGTGGGGTCTTAAAGGCTTGAAGGTAAAGAAGCAGCCATCTGGCTCAGAAGCAACAGAGCCCACATGGAGGAAGGATACCAGCCTGTGTGATCACAAATTTGCAAAGGGATAAGGCAACAGGCATCATGAGAACAAAAAAATCTTATCATGGAGAATGAGAGGGGACTGCCGGGTATAGACCCAAAACCTATTTGCAGTGCACTGGACATCCCCTTACAGAAGGATCTCAGAGAGGAGATGAAAGAATACAGGGTATGAGACAGCAAAGATGAAACACAACTTTCCTCTAGTTCTTAATGCTTCCTCTTGCCCCACTATCATGATCCCAGTTCTACCATACTAATCTGGCCAAACTAGAGAAGGTATTCTAGTACCGATAGGAATTTCAAACACGGGGAATCCAGGGTGGATGGGCCCTTTAGGACCAGTGTTATGAGAGGAGATACTGGGAGGGTGGAGGAAGGGCAGGATGGAAAGTGGGAACCGATTACAAGGATCTTCATTGACCTCAAAAGAAAGGTGGGTGAAGATATGACAAATGAATTAGTACATTTCCAAGGATTGATGAGGGATGGGTGGCGGGCATTGAGGGGGGGGAAATGAGGAGCTTAGGCCAGGGGCTTGGGTGGAGAGTGGAGATTTTGAGAATAATGAGGGCAATTAATGTACAGATGTGTTTCAAAAAGCTGATGTATATATGGATTGCGGTTAGTGTTGTAGGAGCCCCTAATGAAAAGATCATAAAAGAAACAAAAATAATCTGGGCAGAGGGCTCATGCAAGGATGATCTCAGGCTGGATTACACCAGTCAAAACAACTACTGGAGTCGCCTCACCCTGTGTCTATTCCTGAGTCAGGCATGAAGCTTAGGGCCCACAGCCCCAGCAGCTAGCCAGTGAGGGAGGTGGATCACTGAGGCCATTCCACAGGGGGAATGGTTCTCTGTCCTGCAGGGCCCACCCTCCTATGTAAGCGTGCTGTCTGGGGTACGGCTTACATGGAGTCCACTCCATGGGAGCTCTACTGCTCATGGGGGATTGGCAGGAAGCCTCTGCTCATGCCACACACCAACAACAAGCTGGAGGATCTCCGTGAACAAAGCCTGAGGCAGACAGCAAGCCCACTAACTGGTTCTGTAAGAGATACAATCAGCATCCAGAAACCTGCAACTGGGAGTAAGAGGCAGCATACCTTGCTCCCAGCCCCTCCAACTCTAATCTACAAGGAGTGATATTGCAAAGCAGAGGTTTTTCAGAAAGCACTGCCAGGACTGTGGAATGAGCAGCCTCATTTGTGGACATGGATACTCTGTGATCCAGACGTACTACCTCCTCCCTTCCAGTCAGCTGAGACAAAAACCCTTGCAAGCAGAAAGCCATGCATCTGAACAGTACCCACCAGCCACTCATGTGCAGCCCTGCTGCCTACAAAGAGCCTTTCTGAGTGAGAGAGAAATCATGCAGAAGTCTGGTCTGTCACTCAAGTGAGTATTATGAGCGTTAGGGAGGCATGGTGGGCAAGTCTGGCCGACCCCAATGGCTGAATTGAATTTACATGGCCTAGGTTGGTCAATCCAGGTACAGGACCTACCCAGGTGTACCTCCCCTTCATGGCCAGAAACCTGGACCTCTGAGCATGCACAGGGTGGCTCTCCTAACTGGGCTCTTATCTTGGCCCTATGGGCATGCATAATGGATGCCCCAGTCCCTAGGATAGCTACCTAACATTTGCCCCCCTGAAGAGATATGGACCCAAATCTTTGGGGTACTGGGCGAAGACATCTCTAGCTACTTCCTCCTGGCAAAAGGGGCGAAGTGGGGCTTTGGGTCCATACCCTTCCTACACTGCTGGGAGGGGTTGTCCATTGAGGGCAACTTTATCCAGGATGGATAAGGTTGAGGTGGTCCAGGAGATGGTAGTCGTGGACCTGGCACACTTGGTTCAGAAGCTTTAGTCACCCGATAACTTCTGGGAAAAACAAACAGTCTAAAAGGTAAACAGTTTGACTACGACAAGGCTAAGCTTGTGAGTTGACAGTGGCCTTGAAATTAGGTGAGTGTCAAAAGGAAACAAAAAAAATCTTAGGAATACCAGACATGTGTGTTTGTTCATTGGAAGTACAGGAAGAGGGATAAAAGCATTCACACTTTCCCCTAGGAGGGCACAGGTTTGGGCACTACTAGGTTCAGTGGGATCACAGATTCATTTATGATGCTAAGGTCTTGGACCCGCTGATAAGACCCATCCTTCTTTTTAACCCTATAACGCTTCAATTTTAATTTTGGGAAAAAATTATTTTCTTTTTGTTGTGGACTTTCATAGTTATAAATATATATATATATATATATATGAATATATACATTTTTTAAATGTTATGAAAACATCATGCTCTGTGTTATAGAGTTAAACGGAAATAATGGGGAAGTACAGGAGGAGTCAAAAGTGACCAAAATAGAGTAACTGCCGAAGTCATTTTGAATTTTCTTGGGTTCAATTGGAGTAAAGGCTTGTAAATTACCCGGTGTCCAAATTCCCATGGTGCCTCCTACAACGGGTAGAATGTTCAGGGATGTTTCAGGGCTGGGAGATTAGTAACCCCTAAGTCCAGGATACTTTAGGGCAGGGGTCCTGAAACTGTTTACCCAGGGGGCCAGTTCACTGTACCTCAGGCCATTGGAGGGACAGAGTATAGTTTAAAAAAAAAACAAAAATTACGAACAAATTCATGTACACACTGCAGATCTTGCTTTGAAGTTCAAAAAAAAAAATAAATGGGGCACATACACCCAGTAGCAAGGATCAATGTCCTCGGCTGTCTGTATGTGGCCCACAGGTTGTAGTTGATGACCCCTGCTCTATGCGTTCACCAAGAAGATGTGGTTTCAACCCAAAAGCTTGGAGACTATACAATTTGTTTAAAAGTGATGGGGCAAAAGGAGTCCCTGATTGACCCACGCAAGACTAGTTTTCCCATGCCCTATTACTAAGAGTTCATAGATATGGTTAAGGGGAACCAGGACATCCTGATGTGATCCCTTTAATTCAAGTGTGGGCTGACATTGCCACTAAGAAGCCTGCAAATATAAAAGACTTACTCCCTCTCTCAAAGAAAGGGTCCTTGTTTCCAAAGTTTCAGGAAACATGGCAGGACCCGAAAAACAAACGGTCCAAGTTCCCAAACCACAAAGGTGGAGGCCATTCCTCCCCGTAACCCTCCCCCAATCCCTCCCCCCTCCCCTTCACTTCCCCTCCCCTTCCCCTCCTGATCTCTCTTCTCTAATCGGCTTTATCCCATTTTGCAGGAGAACTCTGGGAGACAGAGAGCTGGCTTCAGACCCCTTGGTTCCACCCCCGCCCTATAAGGTTTTTAAGGGCCAGAAATAGAAAACTTCTAACAGGAACTTATTGAGTCACTCCCTCCCCCACCGGCCCCCCAACCTCACCCCCAACCCGAACCAGCAGCCCCCCACATACACTAGTACTTGTATGCCTTCCATACTCATCAGCCCACCTGGAATGACTGCCAGCAACCTCTCCACGTGCTGTCCACAACAGAGGAATGGTAGCCCTTCCAGGCAGAGGCCCAGGAAGCAGTGAGTGAACCTGATGGTAAGCGAGAGGGCACTCCCCACTTGACAGAATCTGTTTTGGCCACTACACGAACAATGTGGGATCTCAATTCCTAGCAAGGCCTAGAGGGCTTTACCAGGTATCACCCGTTGCTCTTACATGACCCTCTGCGGAAGAGCTAAGAAACCTATGAATTTATCTAAGGTCAGTCAGAATTTTCAGGCTCTTATAAGAGAATGTCCGCCTATGTTTCTAGAGTGGCTGATGGAAGCCTACAGGCTTTATACCCCTAACGGCCTGGAGGTCCCGAGAACAGGAGGGCAATAAGTATTGCCTTTATGACTCAGTCAGTCTGCCTCAGACATGAAAAAGAAGTTGGAAGGGTTTGAAGGGAAAAATCTTAGTGATTTGGTACAAGTGGCTCATTGAGTGTATAACAACAGAGATGACCCTAACACGACAGAGACAAAGAAACTAGCTAAAATACTAGTAATTGCCATGAGAGACCTTAGAGACTCAGCAAAAGGAGAGCATGGCCCACTCACGGAGAGACTAACCAGTGGGCACCGCCAAGCCATGGGGAAGGATCAATGTGCCTACTGCAGGAAAGAAGGACACTGGAAAAATCAGTGCCTTGAAAACCCCAGGAGAGGTGCACGACCCTCCACTAGAGTGGACAGGCCTCAACTGCACCTAGAAAGACCCAAGCAAGAGACAATAATGCTTGAAGAAGCTGAATGAAGGGGTCAGGGCTCTGTTTCACTTCGCCGCCAAAAGCCCAGGCAAACTGTCCATGTAGGAGGCCAGCCAGTAAATTCCTTGGTGGACACAGGCGCCAACTTCTCAGGTTCAGAAAGGAATACGGGCACATTTTCAAAAAGAAAGATGTGAATTACTGTGAGCCTATGATTCCTTCCACAGATAACTCACACCAGAAGGTTTGCATGGAGGGTAGGTGGGTTTCCAAAGACGACAAGATAACAAATGTCGATCTGCCCTTTACCCAGTTAGCCACCTGGTTATGATGGCACTGGCTCCTGGCTCAGCTGCTGAGCCAGTGAAGCAGTAATAGCAGGAGAAGACTAGGTGGCCGGTGGACATCAACGGAAGGACCAAATGTCCACAGTGGGCTTCCTGTTTCAATATGGAGCCACGTATGTCACCTGCTGGACGCCATCTTTATCCTGAGCTCATAATTACCACCCCAGGTCTAGAATGCAGCGCAGGTACACACTATATGAAACAGTGTCTGATTAACCCCTCTCGATAACTTGCTGATATGGGAGTCTGGATAATCCAGTACATTTACTTTCCAGATGAGAAAACTCAATCAAAAACACACAGGAGTTGACCCAGAGACACACAACTGGTTAACAACAAAGTCATATTCACAACCAGCATCTGGACCAAGAGCACGGTGCCCCACAGAACTGTGCCCATCGAGCAGTCAATAGCTCCTGGACTCTCAACACATCCTTGCAGCCCCCGAAGATTGTATTTCACAGGATGGCACCGGATCTGCAGCTCGCGGAGAGGGACATATCTGATCAGAGAACACAGGGCAGAACAAGGGGGAGGAGGGGAGAATGGAGTACATCCTGGCCCAATACACCTTGAGGATTATGTTCCCAATCAGAGAAGCCAGTCCACAGAGAAGATCACATGGGCAGCCCCACGATGAGAAACGTCCCTCAAAGACCTACAGCCCTAGAGGGGACAACACTGGACACACAGTGTGGGAACTGCGCCCGAACTGATCCTGCCACATCGAGGCATGACACTAAGAGAGTGCAGCGGAAGAGTAAGAAACCGGAGCATCAAAGTCCCCGGGGAATGCCAAAGGTGGACTTTGTGGTCAGGGTTCGGTGCCCCCACAGACTGGACTGGAAAACACTCCTAAAGTTCACCACACAGTCCTTGTACTTTTCTTTCTGGTTAGTGTTGTTTTCTTTTAGTGTCATTGGATTTGGGTTGGGTTTTGTTTTCATTTTTGTTTGTTTGTTTTTCTTTTTGCTGCTTGGTTTAGCTCAGTCTTGTTTTGTGCATGTTATTACCTTTACAGGTCTGTCTAATTAAGAGAGGCTGGATGAACAATCTGGAGGAGTAAACATGTGACCGGCCCTTTCCATTGGGCATGGGAGTGAGCACGGTGGGGGGAAAGGAAGTGGTGTAAAGAAACCCAGAGACAAGGGTACAACAAGTGATGGAAAACGGTAGTGAGGGGGATGTAGGAGGCCTGGTAGGGCGTGATCAAAGGTAATGTAACCAAGAGGAATTACTGAAACCCAAAGGAAGACTGAGCATGTCAGTGGGCACAAGAGGAAAATCAAAGAGTATAGAAGAGTGAGCTGGGAAGCAAGGGCCAGTTATAGACGTCTAAATAAAGGCATGTACATATGTACATATATTTACAAAGGGGCATGGGGAAATAGATCTATGTCCATATGTTTATAGATTTAGTATTAAGGTAGCAGATGGACATAGGGCCTCCGCTCAAGGACTCCCTCATTGCAATAACACTGTTCTATTAAATTGGCATTCTAAGATGCTCACCTTCCCTACACAATCACTGACCACAAAGCGGCTGCATAAGCAAATGTGGTGAAGAAAGCCGATGGTGTCCAGCTACCTAAAGATATAGCGTGTGGGGTCTTAAAGGCCTGAGGGTAAAGAAACAGCCATCTGGCTCTGAAGCAACAGAGCCCACATGGAGAAAGCATACCAGCCTGTGTGATCACAAAGTTTTAAAGGGATAAGGCAACAGGCATCATGAGAACAAAAAAATCTTATCATGGAGAATGAGAGGGGACTGCCGGGTATAGACCCAA
This sequence comes from Tenrec ecaudatus, assembly GCF_050624435.1. NCBI lineage: Eukaryota > Metazoa > Chordata > Mammalia > Afrosoricida > Tenrecidae > Tenrec > Tenrec ecaudatus. The sequence goes on along the minus strand of NW_027457990.1, from coordinate 71,527 downwards.
AACCTATTTGCAGTGCACTGGACATCCCCTTACAGAAGGATCTCAGAGTGGAGATTAAAGAATACAGGGTATGAGACAGCAAAGATGAAACACAACTTTCCTCTAGTTCTTAATGCTTTCTCTTGCCCCACTATCATGATCCCAGTTCTACCATACTAATCTGGCCAAACTAGAGAAGGTATTCTAGTACCGATAGGAATTTCAAACACGGGGAATCCAGAGTGGATGGGCCCTTTACCAGTGTTATGAGTGGAGATACTGGGAGGGTGGAGGAAGGGCAGGATGGAAAGTGGGAACCGATTACAAGGATCTTCATTGACCTCAAAAGAAAGGTGGGTGAAAATATGACAAAAGAATTAGTACATTTCCAAGGATTGATGAGGGATGGGTGGCGGGCATTGAGGGGGGAAAAATGAGGAGCTGAGGCCAGGGGCTTGGGTGGAGAGTGGATATTTTGTGAATAAGGAGGGCAATTAATGTACAGATGGGCTTCAAACAGATGATGTATTTATGGATTGTGGTTAGTGTTGTAGGAGCCACTAATGAAAAGATCATAAAAGAAACAAAAATAATCTTGGCAGAGGGCTCATGCAAGGATGATCTCAGGCTGGATTAGACCAGTCAAAACAGCTACTGGAGTCTCCTCACCCTGTGTCTATTACTGAGTCAGCCATGATGCTTAGGACCCACAGCCCCAGCAGCTGGCCAGAGAGGGAAGTGAATCTCTGAGGCCATTCCACAGGGGGAATGGTCCTCTGTCCTGCAGGGCCCACCCTCCTTTGTAAGCATGCTGCCTGGGGCAAGGCTTTCATGGAGTCCACACCATGGGAGCTCTACTACTCATGGGGAATTGGCAGGAAGCCTCTGCTCATGCGCACACACCACCAACTAGCTGGAGGATCTCCGTGAACAAAGAAAGCCTGAGGCAGACAACAAGCCCACTAACTGATGCTGTAAGAGATACAATCAGCATCCAGAAACCTGCAACTGGGAGTAAGAGGCAGCATACCTTGGTCCCAGCCCCTCCCACTCTAATCTACAAGGAGTGACATTGCAAAGCAGAGGGTTTTCATAAAGCACTTCCAGGACTGTGGAATGAGCAGCCTCGTTTGTGGACATGGATACTCTGTGATCCAGACGTACTACCTCCTCCCTTACAGTCAGCTGAGACAAAAACCCTTGCAAGCAGAAAGCCATGCATCTGAACAGTATCCACCAGCCACTCATGTGCAGCACAGCTGCCTCCAAAGAGCCTTCCTGAGTGAGAGAGAAATCATGCAGAAGCCTGGTCTGCACCCAAGAGAGTTTTATGAGCGTTAGGGAGGCGTGGTGGGCAAGTCTGGCCGACCCCAGTGGCTGAATTGAATTTACATGGCCTAGATTGGTCAATCCAGGTACAGGAACCACCCAGGTGACCTCCCCTTCATGGCCAGAAATCTGGACCTCTGAGCATGCACAGGGTGCCTCTCCTAACTGGGCTCTTATCTTGGCCCTATGGGCATGCATAACGGATGCCCCAGTCCCTAGCATAGCTACCAAACATTTGCCCCCCTGAAGAGATATGGACCCAAATCTTTGGGGTACTGGGCGACGACATCTCTAGCTGCTTCCTGCTGGCAAAAGGGGCGAGGTTGGGCTTTGGGTCCATACCCTTCCTACACTGCTGGGAGGGGTTGTCCATTGAGGGCAACTTTATCCAGGATGGATAAGGTTGAGGTGGTCCAGGAGATGGTAGTCGTGGACCTGGCACACTTGGTTCAGAAGCTTTAATCACCCGATAACTTCTGAGAAAAACAAACGGTCTAAAAGGTGAACAGTTTGACTATGACAAGGCTAAGCTTGTGAGGTGGCAGTGGCCTTGAAATTAGGTGAGTGTCACAGGAAACAAAAATAATCTTAGGATTACCAGACATGTGTGTTTGTTCATTGGAAGTACAGGAAGAGGGATAAAAGCATTCACACTTTCCCCTAGGAGGGCACAGGTTTGGGCACTACTAGGTGCAGTCGGATCACTGATTCATTTATGATGCTAAGGTCTTGGACCCGCTAATAAGACCCATCCTTCTTTTTAACCCTATAACGCTTCAATTTTAATTTTGGGAAAAAATTTTCTTTTTGTTGTGGACTTTCATAGTTATAAATATATATATATATATGTATTAATATATACATTTTTTAATGTTATGAAAACATCATGCTTCGCGTTATAGAGTTAAATGGAAATAATGGCCTAGTGCAGGACGAGTCATAAGTGACCAAAATAGAGTAACTGCCTAAGCCATTTTGAATTTTCTTGGGTTCAATTGGAGTAAAGGCTTGTAAATTACCCGGGGTCCAAATTCCCATGGTGCCTCCTACAACGGGTAGAATGTTCAGGGATGTTTCAGGGCTGGGAGATTAATAACCCCTAAGTCCAGGATACCTTAGGGCAGGGGTCCTTAAACTGTTTACCCAGGGGGCCAGTTCACTATCCCTCAGGCCTTTTGAAGGAAAGACTATAGTTTAAAAAAAAAAATATTACGAACAAATTCATGTGCACACTGCACATCTTGATTTGAAGTTCAAAAAAAAAAATAAATGGGGCACATACACCCGGCAGAAAGGATCAACGTCCTCGGCTGTCTGCATGTGGCCCACAGGTTGTAGTTTGAGGACCCCTGCTCTCGGCATTCACCAAGAGGATGTGGTTTCAACCCAAAAGCTTGGAGACTCTACAATTTGTTTAAAAGTGATGGGGCAGAAGGAGTCCCTGATTGACCCACGCAAGACTAGTTTTCCCACCCCCTATTACTAAGAGTTCATAGTTATGGTTAAAGGGAACCAGGATATCCCGATCTGATCCCGTTACTTCAAGTGTGGGCTGACATTGCCACTAAGAAGCCTGCAAATATAAAAGACTTACTCCCTCCCGCAAAGAAAGGGCCCTTGTTTCCAAGGTTTCAGGAAACATGGAAGGACCGGAAAAACAAACGGTCCAAGTTCCCAAAACCACATAGGTGGAGGCCATCCCTCCCCATCACCCTCCCCCACCCCTCCCCTCCCTCACCCCTCCCCTCCCCCATCACTCCCCCACCCCTCCCCTCCCCTCCCCTCCCCATCACTCTCCCCTAATCGTCTTTATCCCATTTTGCAGGAGAACTCTGGGAGTGGGAGAGCTGGCTTCAAACCCTTTCTTTCAACCCCCGCCCTATAAGGTTTCTAGGGTCCAGAAATAGAAAACTTCTAACAGGCCCTTATTGAGTCACTCCCTCCCCCACCGGCCCCCCAAACTCACCCCCACCCCTAACAAGCAGCCCCCCACACACACTAGTACTGGTATGACTTCCATACTCATCAGCCCACCTGGAATGCTTGCCAACAACTTCTCCAGGTGCTGTTCACAACGGAGGAGGGTAGCCCTTCCAGACAGAGGCCCAGTAAGCAATCAGTGAACCTGATGGTCAGCGAGTGGGCACTCCCCACTTGAGAGAAACTCTTTTGGCCACTGCACCAACAATGTGGGATCTCAATTCCTAGCAAGGCCCAGAGGACTTTACCAGGTATCAACCATTGCTCTTACATGACCCTCTGCAGAAGAGCTAGGAAACCTATGAATTTATCTAAGGTCAGTGAGAATTTTCAGGTTCCTATAAGAGAATATCCGCCTGCCTTTCTAGAGTGGCTGAGGGAAGCCTACGGGCTTTATACCCCTAACGGCCCGGAGGCACTGAAAACAGGAGGGCAATAAGTATTGCCTTTATTACTCAGTCAGTCTGCCTCAGACATGACAAAGAAGTGGGAAGGGTTTGAAGGGAAAAATCTTAGCGATTTGGTACAAGTGGCTCATTGAGTGTATAACAACAGAGATGACCCTAGCACGACAGAGACAAAGAAGCTAGCTAAAATAATCGTAATTGCCATGAGATACCCCAGAGACTCAGGAAAAGGAGAGCATGGCCCACTCACGGAGAGACTAACCTGTGGGCACCGCCAAGCCATGGGGAAGGACCAATGTGCCTACTGCAGGAAAGAAGGACACTGGAAAAATCAGTGCCTTGAAAACCCCAGGAGAGGTGCACGACCCTCCACTAGAGTGGATGGGCCTCATCTGCACGTAGAAAGACCCAAGCAAGAGACAATAATGCTTGAAGAAGCTCAATGAAGGGGTCAGGGCTCTGTTTCACTTCGCCGCCAAAAGCCCAGGCTAACTCTCCAAGTAGGAGGCCAGGCAGTAAATTTCTTGGTGGACACAGGGGCCACCTTGTCAGGTTCAGAAAGGAATATGGGCACATTTTCAAGAAGAAAGATGTGAATTACTGTGAGCCTATGATTCCTTCCACAGATAACTCACACCAGAAGGTTTGCATGGAGGGTAGGTGGGTTTCCCAAGACAACAAAATAACAAATATCTATCAGCCCTTTGGCCCAGTTAGCCACCTGGTTATGATATCACTGGCTTCTGGCTCAGCTGCTGAGCCAGTGAAGCAGTTATAGCAGGAGAAGACTAGGTGGCCGGTGGCCATCAACGGAAGGACCAAATCTCCACAGTGGGCTTCCTGTTTCAATGTGGAGCCACGTATGTTACCTGCTGGACACCATCTCTATCCTGAGCTCATAATTGCCATCGCAGGTCTAGAATGCGGCGCGCAGGTACACACTATATGAAACAGTCTCTGATTAACCCCTCTCGATAACTTGCTGACATGGGAGTCTGGATAATCCTGTACATTTACTTTGCAGATTAGAAAACTCACTCAAAAACACACGGGAGTTGACCCAGAGACACACAACTGGTTAACAACAAAGTCATATTCACAACCAGCGTCTGGACCAAGAGCTCGGTGCCCCACAGAACTGTGCCCATCGAGCAGTCAATATCTCCTGGACTCTCAAAAGATCTGAGCTGATACCCACCCCCCCACCCCCACATCCTTGCAGCCCCAAAAGATTGTATTTCACAGGATGGCACCGGATCTGCAGCTCGCGGAGAGGGACATATCTGATCAGAGAACACAGGGCAGAACAAGGGGGAGGAGGGGAGAATGGAGCACATCCTGGCCCAATACACCTTGAGGATGATGTTCCCAATCAGAGAAGCCAGTCCACAGAGAAGACCACATGGGCAGCCCCACGATGAGAAACGTCCCTCAAAGACCCATAGCCCTAGAGGGGACAACACTGGACACACAATGTGGGAACTGCGCCCGAACTGATCCTGCCACATCGAGGCATGACACTAAGAGAGTGCAGCAGAAGAGAAAGGAAACGGAGCATCAAAGTCCCCGGGGAATGCCAAAGGTGGACTTTGTGGTCAGGGCTCGGTGCCCCAACAGACTGGACTGGAAAACACTCCTAAAGTTCACCACACAGTCCTTGTACTTTTCTTTCTTGGTTAGTGTTTTTTTCTTCTAGTGTCATTGGATTTTGGTTGGGTTTTGTTTTCATTTTTCTTTGTTTTTTTTTTCTTTTTGCTGCTTGGTTTTGATCAGTCTTGTTTTGTGCATGTTATTACCTTCACAGGTCTGTCTAATTAAGAGAGGCTGGATGAAGAATCTGGAGGAGTAAACATGTGACCGGACCTTTCCATTGGGCATGGGAGTGAGCACGGTGGGGGGGAAAGGAAGTAGTGTCAAGAAACCCAGAGACAAGGGAACAACAAGTGATGGAAATCGGTGGTGAAGGGGATGTAGGAGGCCTGGTAGGGCGTGATCAAGGGTAATGAAACCAAGAGGAATTACTGAAACACAAAGGAAGACTGAGCATGACAGTGGGCACAAGAGGAAAATCAAAGGGTATAGAAGAGTGAGCTGGGAAGCAAGGGCCAGTTATAGACGTCTAAATAAAAGTATGTACATATATTTACAAAGGGGCATGGGGAAATAGATCTATGTCCATATGTTTATAGATTTAGTATTAAGGTAGCAGAAGGACATAGGCCTCCGCTCATGGACTCCCTCATTGCAAGAACACTCTTCAATTAAATTGGCATTCTATGATGCTCACCTTCCCTACACGATCACTGACCACAAAGCGGCTTAATAAGCAAATGCGGTGAAGAAAGCCGATGGTGTCCAGCTACCTAAAAATATAGCGTGTGTGGTCTTAAAGGCTTGAAGGTAAAGAAGCAGCCATCTGGCTCAGAAGCAACAAAGCCCACATGGAGGAAGCATACCAGCCTGTATGATCACAAAGTTTCAAAAGGATAAGGCAACAGGCATCATGAGAATAAAAAAAACCTTATCATGGAGAATGAGAGGGGAATGCCGGGTATTGACCCAAAACTTATTTGCAGTGCACACACATCCACTTACAGAAGGATCTCACAAAGGAGATTAAAGAATACAGGGTATGAGACAGCAAAGATGAAACACAACTTTCCTCTAGTTCTTAATGCTTCCTCTTGCCCCACTATCATGATCCCAGTTCTACCATACAAATCTGGCCAAACTAGGGAAGGTATTCTAGTACAGATAGGAGTTTCAAACATGGGGAATCCAGGGTGGAAGGGCGCTTTAGGACCAGTGTTATGAGTGGAGATAGTGGGAGGGTGGAGGAAGGGCAGGATGGAAAGTGGGAACTGATTACAAGGATCTTCACTGACCTCAAAAGAAAGGTGGGTGAAGATATGACAAAAGAATTAATACAATTCCAAGGATTGATGAGGGATGGGTGGCGGGCATTGAGGGGGGAAAAATGATGAGCTGAGGCCAGGGGCTTGGGTGGAGAGTGGATATTTTGAGAATAATGAGGGCAATTAATGTACAGATGTGCTTCAAACAACTGATGTATATATTGATTGTGGTTAGTGTTGTAGGAACCCTTCATAAAAGGATCATAAAAGAAACAAAAATAATCTGGGCAGAGGGCTCATGCAATGATGATCTCAGGCTGTATTAGACCAGTCAAAACAACTACTGGAGTCTCCTCACCCTGTGTCTATTCCTGAGTCAGGCATGAAGCTTAGGGCCCACAGCCCCAGCAGCTGGCCAGTGAGGGAGGTGGGTCTCTGAGGCCATTCCACAGGGGGAATGGTCCTCTGTCCTGCAGGGCCCACCCTCCTTTGTAAGTGTGCTGTCTGGGGCACGGCTTTCATAGAGTCCACACCATGGGAAGACTACGACTCATGGGGGATTTAAAGGAAGACTCTGCTCAGGCGCACACACCACCAACTAGCTGGAGGATCTCCGTGAACAAAGCCTGAGGCAGACAACAAGCCCACTAACTGATGCTGTAAGAGATACAATCAGCATCCAGAAACCTGCAACTGGGAGTAAGAGGCAGCATACTTTGGTCCCAGCTCCTCCCACTCTAATCTACAAGGAGTGACATTGCAAAGCACAGGGTTTTCATAAAGCACTTCCAGGACTGTGGAATGAGCAGCCTCGCTTGTGGATATGGATACTCTCTGATCCAGACGTACTACCTCCTCCCTTCCAGCCAGCTGAGACAAAAACCCTTGAAAGCAGAAAGCCATGCATCTGAACAGTATCCATGAGCCACTTATGTGCAGACCTGCTGACTCCAAAGAGCCTTCCTGAGTGAGAGAGAAATCACGCAGAAGCCTGGTCTGTCACTCAAGTGAGTTTTATGAGCGTTAGGGAGGCGTGGTGGGCATGTCTGGCCGACCCCAGTGGCTGAATTGAATTTACATGTCCTAGGTTAGTCACTCCAGGTACAGGACCCACCCAGGTGTACCTCCCCTTCATGGCCAAAAACCTGGACCTCTGAGCATACACAGAGTGCCTCTCCTAACTGAGCTCTAATCTTGGCCCTATGGCCATGCATAACGGATGCCCCAGCCCCTAGGATAGCTACCTAACATTTGCCCACCTGAAGAGGTATGGACCCAAAACATTGGGGTAGTGGGCGACGACATCTCTAGCTACTTCCTGCTGGCAAAAGGGGCGAGGTTGGGCTTTGGGTCCATACCCTTCCTACACTGCTGGGAGGGGTTGTCCATTGAGGGCAACTTTATCCAGGATGGATAAGGTTGAGGTGGTCCAGGAGATGGTAGTCGTGGACCTGGCACACTTGGTTCGGAAGTTTTAGTCACCCGATAACTTCTGGGAAAAACAAACGGTCTAAAAGGTGAACAGTTTGACTACGACAAGGCTAAGCTTGTGAGGTGGCAGTAGCTTGAAATTAGGTGAGTGTCACAGGAAACAAAAAAACCTTAGGATTACCAGGCATGTGTGTTTGTTCATTGGAAGTACAGGAAAATGGATAAAAGCATTCACACTTTCCCCTAGGAGGGCACAGGTTTGGGCACTACTAGGTGCAGTGGGATCACTGATTCATTTATGATGCTAAGGTCTTGGACCCGCTGATAAGACCCATCATTATTTTTAACCCTATAACACTTCAATTTTAATTTTGGGAAAAATTATTTTCTTTTTGTTGTGGACTTTCATAGTTACAAATATATATATGAATATATACATTTTTTAATGTTATGAAAACATCATGCTCCGCATTATAGAGTTAAATGGAAATAATGGGCTAGTACAGGAGGAGTCAAAAGTGACCATAATGGAGTAACTGCCTAAGTCATTTTGAATTTTCTTGGGATCAATTGGAGTAAAGGCTTGTAAATTACCTGGGGTCCAAATTCACATGGTGCCTCCTACAACAGGTAGAATGTTCAGGGATGTTTCAGGGCTGGGAGATTAGTAACCCCTAAGTCCAGGATACCTTAGGGCAGGGGTCCTGAAACTGTTTACCCAGGGGGCCAGTTTACTGTACCTCAGGCTATTGGAGGGGCAAACTATAGTTAAAAAAACAACAAAAATTATGAAAAAATTCATGTGCACCATGCACATCTTGATTTGAAGTTCAAAAAAAAAAAATAAATGGGGCTCAAACACCCGGCAAAAAGGCTCAATATCCTCGGCTGTCTGCATGTGGCCCATAGGCTGTAGTTTGAGGACCCATGCTCTAGGCGGTCACCAAGAGGATGTGGTTTCAACCCAATAGCTTGGAGACACTACAATTTGTTTAAAAGTAATGGGGCAGAAGGAGTCGCTGATTGACCCACGCAAGACTAGTTTTCCCATCCCCTATTACTAAGAGTTCATAGTTTTGGTTAAGGGGAACCAGGACATCCCGATTTGATCCCTTTAATTCAAGTGTGGGCTGACATTGCCACGAAGAAGCCTGCAAATATAAGACTTACTCCCTCCCTCAAAGAAAGGGTCCTTGTTTCCAAGGTTTCACGAAACATGGCAGGACCGGAAAAACAAACGGTCCAAGTTCCCAAAACCACATAGGTGGAGGCCATCCCTCCCCCACCCCCTCCCCCACCACCTCCCTCTCCCCCACCTTCCCCTCCCCTCCCCTCCCGATCTCTCTCCCCTAATCGGCTTTATCCCAGTTTGCAGGAAAACTCTGGGAGTGGGAGAGCTGGCTTCAGACCCTTTGGTTCCAACCCCGCCCTATAAGTTTTCTAGGGTCCAGAAATAGAAAACTTCTAACAGGCCCTTATTGAGTCACTCCCTCCCCCACCGCCCCCCCCCAACGTCACCCCCACCCCCAACCAGCTGCCCCCTACACACACTAGTACTGGTATGATTTCCATACTCATCAGCCCACCTGTATAATTGCCAGCAACTTCTCCAGGTGCTGTTCACCACGGAGGAAGGGTAGCCCTTCCAGACAGAGGCCCAGTAAGCAGTCAGTGAACCTGGTGGTCAGCGAGTGGGCACTCCCCAATTGAGAGAAACTCTTTTGGCCACTATACGATCAATGTGGGATCTCAATTCCTAGCAAGGCCCAGAGGGCTTTACCAGGTATCACCCGTTGCTCTTAAACGACCCTCTGTTGGAAGAACTAGGAAACCTATGACTGTATCTAAGGTCAGTGAGAATTTTCAGGCTCTTATAAGAGAATGTCCGCCTGCCTTTCTAGAGTAGCTGATGTAAGACTACGGGCTTTATACCCCTAACGGCTCCGAGAACCGGAGGGCAATAAGTATTGCCTTTATTACTCAGTCAGTCTGCCTCAGATATGAAAAAGAAGTTGGAAGGGTTTGAACGGAAAAATCTTAGTGATTTGGTTCAAGTGGCTCATTGAGTGTATAACAACAGAGATGACCCTAGCACGACAGAGACAAAGAAACTAGCTAAAATACTAGTAATTGCCATGAGAGACCCCAGAGACTCAGGAAAAGGAGAGCATGGCCCACTCATGGAGAGACTAACCTGTGGGCACCGCCAAGCCATGGGGAAGGATCAATGTGCCTACTGCAGGAAAGAAGGACACTGGAAAAATCAGTGCCTTGAAAACCCCAGGAAAGGTGCACGACCCTCCAGTAGAGTGGACGGGTCTCATCTGCACCTAGAAAGACCCAAGCAAGAGACAATAATGCTTGAAGAAGCTGAATGAAGGAGTCAGAGCTCTTTTTCCCTTCGCCACCTTAACTCTCGATGTAGGAGGCCAGCCAGTAAATTCCTTGGTGGACAGAGGGGCCACCTTCTTAGGTTCAGAAAGGAATACGGGCACATTTTCAAAGAAAAAAAATGTGAATTACTGTGAGCCTATGATTCCTTTCACAGATAACTCAAACCAGAAAGTTTGCATGGATGTTAGGTGGGCTTCACAAGACAACAAGATAACAAATATCTATCTGCCCTTTGTCCCAGTTAGCCACCTGGTTATGATGGCACTGGCTCCTGGCTCAGCTGCTGAGCCAGTGAAGCAGTTATAGCAGGAGAAGACTAGGTGGCCGGTGGCCATCAACGGAAGGACCAAATCTCCAAGTGGGCTTCCTGTTTCAATATGGAGCCACGTATGTCACCTGCGGGACACCATCTCTTTCCTGAGCTCATAATTGCCACCCAAGGTCTAGAATGCAGCGCGCAGGTACACACTATATGAAACAGTCTCTGATTAACCCCTCTCGATGACTTGCTGACATGGGAGTCTGGATAATCCAGTACATTTACTTTCCAGATGAGAAAACTCACACAAAAACACACAGGATTTGGCCCAGAGACACACAATTGGTTAACAACAAAATCATATTCACAACCAGCGTCTGGACCAAGAACCCGGTGCCCCACAGAACTGTGCCCATCGAGCAGTCAATATCTCCTGGACTCTCAAAAGATCTGAGCTGACACCCACCCCCCCCCACCTCCTTGCAGACCCCAAAGATTGTATTTCATAGGATGGCACCGGATCTGCAGCTCGCGGAGAGGGACATATCTGATCAGAGAACACAGGGCAGAACAAGGGGGAGGAGGGGAGAATGGAGCACATCCTGGCCCAATACACCTTGAGGATGATGTTCCCAATCAGAGAAGCCAGTCCACAGAGAAGACCACATGGGCAGCCCCACGATGAGAAACGTCCCTCAAAGACCCATAGCCCTAGAGGGGACAACACTGGACACACAATGTGGGAACTGCGCCCGAACTGATCCTGCCACATCGAGGCATGACACTAAGAGAGTGCAGCAGAAGAGAAAGAAAACGGAGCATCAAAGTCCCCGGGGAATGCCAATGGTGGACTTTGTGGTCAGGGCTCGGTGCCCCAACAGACAGGACTGGAAAACACTCCTAAAGTTCACCACACAGTCCTTGTTCTTTTCTTTCTTGGTTAGTGTTGTTTTCCTTTAGTGTCATTGGATTTTGGTTGGGTTTTGTTTCCATTTTTCTTTGTTTTTTTTTCTTTTTGCTGCTTGCTTTTGCTCAGTCTTGTTTTGTGCATGTTATTACCTTTACAGGTCTGTCTAATTAAGAGAGGCTGGATGAACAATCTGGAGGAGTAAACATGTGACTGGCCCTTTCCATTGGGCATGGGAGTGAGCACGGTGGGAGGAAAGGAAATGGTGTCAAGAAACCCAGAGACAAGGGAACAACAAGTGATGGAAATCGGTGGTGAGGGGGATGTAGGAGGCCTGGAAGGGCATGATCAAGGGTAATGTAACCAAGAGTAATTATTGAAACCCAAAGGAAGACTGAGCATGGCAGTGGGCACAAGAGGAAAACAAAAGTGTATAGAAGAGTGAGTAGGGCAGCAAGTCCCCTTATAGACGTCTAAATAAAGGCATGTACATATACTTACAAAGGGACATCGGGAAATAGATCTATGTCCATATGTTTATAGATTTAGTATTAAGATAGCAGATGCACATAGGGCCTCCGCTCAAGGACTCCCTTATTGCAAGAACACTGTTCTATTAAATTGGCATTCTACGATGCTCACCTTCCCTACACGATCACTGACCACAAAGCGGCTTAATAAGCAGATGTGGTGAAGAAAGCCGATGGTGTCCAGCTACCAAAAGATATAGCGTGTGGGGTCTTAAAGGCTTGAAGGTAAAGAAGCAGCCATCTGGCTCAGAAGCAACAGAGCCCACATGGAGGAAGCATACCAGCCTGTGTGATCACAAAGTTTCAAAGGGATAAGGCAACAGGCATCATGAGAACAAAAAAATCTTATCATGGAGAATGAGAGGGCACTGCCGGGTATAGACCCAAAACCTATTTGCAGCGCACTGGATATCCCCTTACAGAAGGATCTCAGAGAGGAGATTAAAGAATACAGGGTATGAGACAGCAAAGATGAAACACAACTTTCCTCCAGTTCTTAATGCTTCCTCTTGCCCCACTATCATGATCCCAGTTCTACCACACTAATCTGGCCAAACTAGAGAAGGTATTCTAGTACCGATAGGAATTTCAAACACGGAGAATCCAGGGTGGATGGGCTCTTTAGGACCAGTGTTATGGGTGGAGATACTGGGAGGGTGGAGGAAGGGCAGGATGGAAAGTGGGAACCGATTACAAGGATCTTCATTGACCTCAAAAGAAAGGTGGGTGAAGATATGACAAAAGAATTAGTCCATTTCCAAGGATTGATGAGGGATGGATGGCAGGCATTGAGGGGGAAAAAATGAGGAGCTGAGGCCAGGGGCTTGGGTGGAGAGTGGAGATTTTGAGAATAATGAGGGCAATTAATGTACAGATGTGCTTCAAACAGCTGATGTATATATGGATTGTGGTTAGTGTTGTAGGAGCCACTAATGAAATGATCATAAAAAAAAAATCTGTGCAGAGGGCTCATGCAAGGATGATCTCAGGCTGGATTAGACCAGTCAAAACAGCTACTGGAGTCGCCTCACCCTGTGTCTATTATTGAGTCAGCCATGATGCTTAGGACCCACAGCCCCAGCAGCTGGCCAGAGAGGGAGGTGGATCTCTGAGGCCATTCCACAGGGGGAATGGTCCTCTGTCCTGCAGGGCCCACCCTCCTTTGTAAGCATGCTGCCTGGGGCAAGGCTTTCATGGAGTCCACACCATGGGAGCTCTACTACTCATGGGGGATTGGCAGGAAGCCTCTGCTCATGCGCACACACCACCAACTAGCTGGAGGATCTCCGTGAACAAAGCCTGAGGCAGACAACAAGCCCACTAACTGATGCTGTAAGAGATACAATCAGCATCCAGAAACCTGCAACTGGGAGTAAGAGGCAGCATACCTTGGTCCCAGCCCCTCCCACTCTAATCTACAAGGAGTGACATTGCAAAGCAGAGGGTTTTCATAAAGCACTTCCAGGACTGTGGAATGAGCAGCCTCGTTTGTGGACATGGATACTCTGCGATCCAGACGTACTACCTCCTCCCTTACAGTCAGCTGAGACAAAAACCCTTGCAAGCAGAAAGCCATGCATCTGAACAGTATCCACCAGCCACTCATGTGCAGCACAGCTGCCTCCAAAGAGCCTTCCTGAATGAGAGAGAAATCATGCAGAAGCCTGGTCTGCACTCAAGAGAGTTTTATGAGCGTTAGGGAGGCGTGGTGGGCAAGTCTGGCCGACCCCAGTGGCTGAATTGAATTTACATGGCCTAGATTGGTCAATCCAGGTACAGGAACCACCCAGGTGACCTCCCCTTCATGGCCAGAAATCTGGACCTCTGAGCATGCACAGGGTGCCTCTCCTAACTGGGCTCTTATCTTGGCCCTATGGGCATGCATAACGGATGCCCCAGTCCCTAGTATAGCTACCTAACATTTGCCCCCCTGAAGAGATATGGACCCAAATCTTTGGGGGTACTGGGCGACGACATCTCTAGCTGCTTCCTGCTGGCAAAAGGGGCGAGGTGGGGCTTTGGGTCCATACCCTTCCTACACTGCTGGGAGGGGTTGTCCATTGAGGGCAACTTTATCCAGGATGGATAAGGTTGAGGTGGTCCAGGAGATGGTAGTCGTGGACCTGGCACACTTGGTTCAGAAGCTTTAATCACCCGATAACTTCTGAGAAAAACAAACGGTCTAAAAGGTGAACAGTTTGACTACGACAAGGCTAAGCTTGTGAGGTGGCAGTGGCCTTGAAATTAGGTGAGTGTCACAGGAAACAAAAATAATCTTAGGATTACCAGACATGTGTGTTTGTTCATTGGAAGTACAGGAAGAGGGATAAAAGCATTCACACTTTCCCCTAGGAGGGCACAGGTTTGGGCACTACTAGGTGCAGTCGGATCACTGATTCATTTATGATGCTAAGGTCTTGGACCCGCTGATAATACCCATCCTTCTTTTTAACCCTATAACGCTTCAATTTTAATTTTTGGAAAAAATTTTCTTTTTGTTGTGGACTTTCATAGTTATAAATATATATATATGTATTAATATATACATTTTTAATGTTATGAAAACATCATGCTTCGCGTTATAGAGTTAAATGGAAATAATGGGCTAGTGCAGGACGAGTCAAAAGTGACCAAAATAGAGTAACTGCCTAAGTCATTTTGAATTTTCTTGGGTTCAATTGGAGTAAAGGCTTGTAAATTACCCGGGGTCCAAATTCCCATGGTGCCTCCTACAACGGGTAGAATGTTCAGGGATGTTTCAGGGCTGGGAGATTAATAACCCCTAAGTCCAGGATACCTTAGGGCAGGGGTCCTTAAACTGTTTACCCAGGGGGCCAGTTCACTATCCCTCGGGCCTTTTGAAGGAAAGACTATAGTTTAAAAAAACAAATATTACGAACAAATTCATGTGCACACTGCACATCTTGATTTGAAGTTCAAAAAAAAAATAAATGGGGCACATACACCCGGCAGAAAGGATCAACGTCCTCGGCTGTCTGCATGTGGCCCACAGGTTGTAGTTTGAGGACCCCTGCTCTCGGCATTCACCAAGAGGATGTGGTTTCAACCCAAAAGCTTGGAGACTCTACAATTTGTTTAAAAGTGATGGGGCAGAAGGAGTCCCTGATTGACCCACGCAAGACTAGTTTTCCCATCCCCTGTTACTAAGAGTTCATAGTTATGGTTAAAGGGAACCAGGATATCCCGATCTGATCCCGTTACTTCAAGTGTGGGCTGACATTGCCACTAAGAAGCCTGCAAATATAAAAGACTTACTCCCTCCCGCAAAGAAAGGGCCCTTGTTTCCAAGGTTTCAGGAAACATGGAAGGACCGGAAAAACAAACGGTCCAAGTTCCCAAAACCACATAGGTGGAGGCCATCCCTCCCCATCACCCTCCCCCACCCCTCCCCTCCCTCACCCCTCCCCTCCCCTCCCCTCCCCATCACTCTCCCCTAATCGGCTTTATCCCATTTTGCAGGAGAACTCTGGGAGTGGGAGAGCTGGCTTCAAACCCTTTCTTTCAACCCCCGCCCTATAAGGTTTCTAGGGTCCAGAAATAGAAAACTTCTAACAGGCCCTTATTGAGTCACTCCCTCCCCCACCGGCCCCCCAAACTCACCCCCACCCCTAACAAGCAGCCCCCCACACACACTAGTACTGGTATGACTTCCATACTCATCAGCCCACCTGGAATGCTTGCCAACAACTTCTCCAGGTGCTGTTCACAACGGAGGAGGGTAGCCCTTCCAGACAGAGGCCCAGTAAGCAGTCAGTGAACCTGATGGTCAGCGAGCGGGCACTCCCCACTTGAGAGAAACTCTTTTGGCCACTACACCAACAATGTGGGATCTCAATTCCTAGCAAGGCCCAGAGGACTTTACCAGGTATCAACCATTGCTCTTACATGACCCTCTGCAGAAGAGCTAGGAAACCTATGAATTTATCTAAGGTCAGTGAGAATTTTCAGGTTCCTATAAGAGAATATCCGCCTGCCTTTCTAGAGTGGCTGAGGGAAGCCTACGGGCTTTATACCCCTAACGGCCCGGAGGCACTGAAAACAGGAGGGCAATAAGTATTGCCTTTATTACTCAGTCAGTCTGCCTCAGACATGACAAAGAAGTGGGAAGGGTTTGAAGGGAAAAATCTAAGCGATTTGGTACAAGTGGCTCATTGAGTGTATAACAACAGAGATGACCCTAGCACGAGAGAGACAAAGAAGCTAGCTAAAATAATCGTAATTGACATGAGATACCCCAGAGACTCAGGAAAAGGAGAGCATGGCCCACTCACGGAGAGACTAACCTGTGGGCACCGCCAAGCCATGGGGAAGGACCAATGTGCCTACTGCAGGAAAGAAGGACACTGGAAAAATCAGTGCCTTGAAAACCCCAGGAGAGGTGCACGACCCTCCACTAGAGTGGATGGGCCTCATCTGCACGTAGAAAGACCCAAGCAAGAGACAATAATGCTTGAAGAAGCTCAATGAAGGGGTCAGGGCTCTGTTTCACTTCGCCGCCAAAAGCCCAGGCTAACTCTCCAAGTAGGAGGCCAGGCAGTAAATTTCTTGGTGGACACAGGGGCCACCTTGTCAGGTTCAGAAAGGAATATGGGCACATTTTCAAGAAGAAAGATGTGAATTACTGTGAGCCTATGATTCCTTCCACAGATAACTCACACCAGAAGGTTTGCATGGAGGGTAGGTGGGTTTCCCAAGACAACAAAATAACAAATATCTATCAGCCCTTTGGCCCAGTTAGCCACCTGGTTATGATATCACTGGCTTCTGGCTCAGCTGCTGAGCCAGTGAAGCAGTTATAGCAGGAGAAGACTAGGTGGCCGGTGGCCATCAACGGAAGGAAGAAATCTCCACAGTGGGCTTCCTGTTTCAATATGGAGCCACGTATGTTACCTGCTGGACACCATCTCTATCCTGAGCTCATAATTGCCATCGCAGGTCTAGAATGCGGCGCGCAGGTACACACTATATGAAACAGTCTCTGATTAACCCCTCTCGATAACTTGCTGACATGGGAGTCTGGATAATCCTGTACATTTACTTTGCAGATTAGAAAACTCACTCAAAAACACACGGGAGTTGACCCAGAGACACACAACTGGTTAACAACAAAGTCATATTCACAACCAGCGTCTGGACCAAGAGCACGGTGCCCCCACAGAACTGTGCCCATCGAGCAGTCAATATCTCCTGGACTCTCAAAAGATCTGAGCTGATACCCACCCCCCCGTCCTCCACATCCTTGCAGCCCCAAAAGATTGTATTTCACAGGATGGCACCGGATCTGCAGCTCGCGGAGAGGGACATATCTGATCAGAGAACACAGGGCAGAACAAGGGGGAGGAGGGGAGAATGGAGCACACCCTGGCCCAATACACCTTGAGGATGATGTTCCCAATCAGAGAAGCCAATCCACAGAGAAGACCACATGGGCAGCCCCACGATGAGAAACGTCCCTCAAAGACCCATAGCCTTAGAGGGGACAACACTGGACACACAGTGTGGGAACTGCGCCCGAACTGATCCTGCCACTTCGATGCATGACACTAAGAGAGTGCAGCGGAAGAGTAAGAAAACGGAGCATCAAAGTCCCCGGGGAATGCCAAAGGTGGACTTTGTGGTCAGGGTTCGGTGCCCCCACAGACTGGACTGGAAAACACTCCTAAAGTTCACCACACAGTCCTTGTATTTTCTTTTTGGTTAGTGTTGTTTTCTTTTAGTGTCATTGGATTTGGGTTGGGTTTTGTTTTCATTTTTGTTTGTTTTTTTTTCTTTTTGCTGCTTGGTTTAGCTCAGTCTTGTTTTGTGCATGTTATTACCTTTACAGGTCTGTCTAATTAAGAGAGGCTGGATGAACAATCTGGAGGAGTAAACATGTGACCGGCCCTTTCCATTGGGCATGGGAGTGAGCACTGTTGGGCGAAAGGAAGTGGTGTAAAGAAACCCAGAGACAAGGGTACAACAAGTGATGGAAAACGGTAGTGAGGGGGATGTAGGAGGCCTGGTAGGGCGTGATCAAAGGTAATGTAACCAAGAGGAATTACTGAAACCCAAAGGAAGACTGAGCATGTCAGTGGGCACAAGAGGAAAATCAAAGAGTATAGAAGAGTGAGCTGGGAAGCAAGGGCCAGTTATAGACGTCTAAATAAAGGCATGTACATATGTACATATATTTACAAAGGGGCATGGGGAAATAGATCTATGTCCATATGTTTATAGATTTAGTATTAAGGTAGCAGATGGACATAGGGCCTCCGCTCAAGGACTCCCTCATTGCAATAACACTGTTCTATTAAATTGGCATTCTAAGATGCTCACCTTCCCTACACAATCACTGACCACAAAGCGGCTGCATAAGCAAATGTGGTGAAGAAAGCCGATGGTGTCCAGCTACCTAAAGATATAGCGTGTGCGGTCTTAAAGGCCTGAGGGTAAAGAAACAGCCATCTGGCTCTGAAGCAACAGAGCCCACATGGAGAAAGCATACCAGCCTGTGTGATCACAAAGTTTTAAAGGGATAAGGCAACAGGCATCATGAGAACAAAAAAATCTTATCATGGAGAATGAGAGGGGACTGCCGGGTATAGACCCAAAACCTATTTGCAGTGCACTGGACATCCCCTTACAGAAGGATCTCAGAGTGGAGATTAAAGAATACAGGGTATGAGACAGCAAAGATGAAACACAACTTTCCTCTAGTTCTTAATGCTTTCTCTTGCCCCACTATCATGATCCCAGTTCTACCATACTAATCTGGCCAAACTAGAGAAGGTATTCTAGTACCGATAGGAATTTCAAACACGGGGGATCCAGAGTGGATGGGCCCTTTACCAGTGTTATGAGTGGAGATACTGGGAGGGTGGAGGAAGGGCAGGATGGAAAGTGAGAACCGATTACAAGGATCTTCATTGACCTCAAAAGAAAGGTGGGTGAAAATATGACAAAAGAATTAGTACATTTCCAAGGATTGATGAGGGATGGGTGGCGGGCATTGAGGGGGGAAAAATGAGGAGCTGAGGCCAGGGGCTTGGGTGGAGAGTGGATATTTTGTGAATAAGGAGGGCAATTAATGTACAGATGGGCTTCAAACAGATGATGTATTTATGGATTGTGGTTAGTGTTGTAGGAGCCACTAATGAAAAGATCATAAAAGAAACAAAAATAATCTTGGCAGAGGGCTCATGCAAGGATGATCTCAGGCTGGATTAGACCAGTCAAAACAGCTACTGGAGTCGCCTCACCCTGTGTCTATTACTGAGTCAGCCATGATGCTTAGGACCCACAGCCCCAGCAGCTGGCCAGAGAGGGAGGTGGATCTCTGAGGCCATTCCACAGGGGGAATGGTCCTCTGTCCTGCAGGGCCCACCCTCCTTTGTAAGCATGCTGCCTGGGGCAAGGCTTTCATGGAGTCCACACCATGGGAGCTCTACTACTCATGGGGGATTGGCAGGAAGCCTCTGCTCATGCGCACACACCACCAACTAGCTGGAGGATCTCCGTGAACAAAGCCTGAGGCAGACAACAAGCCCACTAACTGATTCTGTAAGAGATACAATCAGCATCCAGAAACCTGCAACTGGGAGTAAGAGGCAGCATACCTTGGTCCCAGCCCCTCCCACTCTAATCTACAAGGAGTGACATTGCAAAGCAGAGGGTTTTCATAAAGCACTTCCAGGACTGTGGAATGAGCAGCCTCGTTTGTGGACATGGATACTCTGTGATCCAGACGTACTACCTCCTCCCTTACAGTCAGCTGAGACAAAAACCCTTGCAAGCAGAAAGCCATGCATCTGAACAGTATCCACCAGCCACTCATGTGCAGCACAGCTGCCTCCAAAGAGCCTTCCTGAGTGAGAGAGAAATCATGCAGAAGCCTGGTCTGCACCCAAGAGAGTTTTATGAGCGTTAGGGAGGCGTGGTGGGCAAGTCTGGCCGACCCCAGTGGCTGAATTGAATTTACATGGCCTAGATTGGTCAATCCAGGTACAGGAACCACCCAGGTGACCTCCCCTTCATGGCCAGAAATCTGGACCTCTGAGCATGCACAGGTTGCCTCTCCTAACTGGGCTCTTATCTTGGCCCTATGGGCATGCATAACGGATGCCCCAGTCCCTAGCATAGCTACCAAACATTTGCCCCCCTGAAGAGATATGGACCCAAATCTTTGGGGTACTGGGCGACGACATCTCTAGCTGCTTCCTGCTGGCAAAAGGGGCGAGGTGGGGCTTTGGGTCCATACCCTTCCTACACTGCTGGGAGGGGTTGTCCATTGAGGGCAACTTTATCCAGGATGGATAAGGTTGAGGTGGTCCAGGAGATGGTAGTCGTGGACCTGGCACACTTGGTTCAGAAGCTTTAATCACCCGATAACTTCTGAGAAAAACAAACGGTCTAAAAGGTGAACAGTTTGACTACGACAAGGCTAAGCTTGTGAGGTGGCAGTGGCCTTGAAATTAGGTGAGTGTCACAGGAAACAAAAATAATCTTAGGATTACCAGACATGTGTGTTTGTTCATTGGAAGTACAGGAAGAGGGATAAAAGCATTCACACTTTCCCCTAGGAGGGCACAGGTTTGGGCACTACTAGGTGCAGTCGGATCACTGATTCATTTATGATGCTAAGGTCTTGGACCCGCTGATAATACCCATCCTTCTTTTTAACCCTATAACGCTTCAATTTTAATTTTGGGAAAAAATTTTCTTTTTGTTGTGGACTTTCATAGTTATAAATATATATATATGTATTAATATATACATTTTTTAATGTTATGAAAACATCATGCTTCGCGTTATAGAGTTAAATGGAAATAATGGGCTAGTGCAGGACGAGTCAAAAGTGACCAAAATAGAGTAACTGCCTAAGTCATTTTGAATTTTCTTGGGTTCAATTGGAGTAAAGGCTTGTAAATTACCCGGGGTCCAAATTCCCATGGTGCCTCCTACAATGGGTAGAATGTTCAGGGATGTTTCAGGGCTGGGAGATTAATAACCCCTAAGTCCAGGATACCTTAGGGCAGGGGTCCTTAAACTGTTTACCCAGGGGGCCAGTTCACTATCCCTCAGGCCTTTTGAAGGAAAGACTATAGTTTAAAAAAACAAATATTACGAACAAATTCATGTGCACACTGCACATTTTGATTTGAAGTTCACAAAAAAAATAAATGGGGCACATACACCCGGCAGAAAGGATCAACGCCCTCGGCTGTCTGCATGTGGCCCACAGGTTGTAGTTTGAGGACCCCTGCCCTCGGCATTCACCAAGAGGATGTGGTTTCAACCCAAAAGCTTGGAGACTCTACAATTTGTTTAAAAGTGATGGGGCAGAAGGAGTCCCTGATTGACCCACGCAAGACTAGTTTTCCCATCCCCTGTTACTAAGAGTTCATAGTTATGGTTAAAGGGAACCAGGATATCCCGATCTGATCCCGTTACTTCAAGTGTGGGCTGA
Source organism: Tenrec ecaudatus (assembly GCF_050624435.1). NCBI lineage: Eukaryota > Metazoa > Chordata > Mammalia > Afrosoricida > Tenrecidae > Tenrec > Tenrec ecaudatus. Next base: position 49,990 of record NW_027457990.1, on the reverse strand, counting down.
CATTGCCACTAAGAAGCCTGCAAATATAAAAGACTTACTCCCTCCCGCAAAGAAAGGGCCCTTGTTTCCAAGGTTTCAGGAAACATGGAAGGACCGGAAAAACAAACGGTCCAAGTTCCCAAAACCACATAGGTGGAGGCCATCCCTCCCCATCACCCTCCCCCACCCCTCCCCTCCCCCATCCCTCCCCCTCCCCTCCCCTCCCCTGCCCTCCCCATCACTCTCCCCTAATCGGCTTTATCCCATTTTGCAGGAGAACTCTGGGAGTGGGAGAGCTGGCTTCAAACCCTTTCTTTCAACCCCCGCCCTATAAGGTTTCTAGGGTCCAGAAATAGAAAACTTCTAACAGGCCCTTATTGAGTCACTCCCTCCCCCACCGGCCCCCCAAACTCACCCCCACCCCTAACAAGCAGCCCCCCACACACACTAGTACTGGTATGACTTCCATACTCATCAGCCCACCTGGAATGCTTGCCAACAACTTCTCCAGGTGCTGTTCACAACGGAGGAGGGTAGCCCTTCCAGACAGAGGCCCAGTAAGCAGTCAGTGAACCTGATGGTCAGCGAGCGGGCACTCCCCACTTGAGAGAAACTCTTTTGGCCACTACACCAACAATGTGGGATCTCAATTCCTAGCAAGGCCCAGAGGACTTTACCAGGTATCAACCATTGCTCTTACATGACCCTCTGCAGAAGAGCTAGGAAACCTATGAATTTATCTAAGGTCAGTGAGAATTTTCAGGTTCCTATAAGAGAATATCCGCCTGCCTTTCTAGAGTGGCTGAGGGAAGCCTACGGGCTTTATACCCCTAACGGCCCGGAGGCACTGAAAACAGGAGGGCAATAAGTATTGCCTTTATTACTCAGTCAGTCTGCCTCAGACATGACAAAGAAGTGGGAAGGGTTTGAAGGGAAAAATCTTAGCGATTTGGTACAAGTGGCTCATTGAGTGTATAACAACAGAGATGACCCTAGCACGACAGAGACAAAGAAGCTAGCTAAAATAATCGTAATTGACATGAGATACCCCAGAGACTCAGGAAAAGGAGAGCATGGCCCACTCACGGAGAGACTAACCTGTGGGCACCGCCAAGCCATGGGGAAGGACCAATGTGCCTACTGCAGGAAAGAAGGACACTGGAAAAATCAGTGCCTTGAAAACCCCAGGAGAGGTGCACGACCCTCCACTAGAGTGGATGGGCCTCATCTGCACGTAGAAAGACCCAAGCAAGAGACAATAATGCTTGAAGAAGCTCAATGAAGGGGTCAGGGCTCTGTTTCACTTCGCCGCCAAAAGCCCAGGCTAACTCTCCAAGTAGGAGGCCAGGCAGTAAATTTCTTGGTGGACACAGGGGCCACCTTGTCAGGTTCAGAAAGGAATATGGGCACATTTTCAAGAAGAAAGATGTGAATTACTGTGAGCCTATGATTCCTTCCACAGATAACTCACACCAGAAGGTTTGCATGGAGGGTAGGTGGGTTTCCCAAGACAACAAAATAACAAATATCTATCAGCCCTTTGGCCCAGTTAGCCACCTGGTTATGATATCACTGGCTTCTGGCTCAGCTGCTGAGCCAGTGAAGCAGTTATAGCAGGAGAAGACTAGGTGGCCGGTGGCCATCAACGGAAGGACCAAATCTCCACAGTGGGCTTCCTGTTTCAATATGGAGCCACGTATGTTACCTGCTGGACACCATCTCTATCCTGAGCTCATAATTGCCATCGCAGGTCTAGAATGCGGCGCGCAGGTACACACTATATGAAACAGTCTCTGATTAACCCCTCTCGATAACTTGCTGACATGGGAGTCTGGATAATCCTGTACATTTACTTTGCAGATTAAAAAACTCACTCAAAAACACACGGGAGTTGACCCAGAGACACACAACTGGTTAACAACAAAGTCATATTCACAACCAGCGTCTGGACCAAGAGCACGGTGCCCCACAGAACTGTGCCCATTGAGCAGTCAATATCTCCTGGACTCTCAAAAGATCTGAGCTGATACCCACCCCCCCACATCCTTGCAGCCCCAAAAGATTGTATTTCACAGGATGGCACCGGATCTGCAGCTCGCGGAGAGGGACATATTTGATCAGAGAACACAGGGCAGAACAAGGGGGAGGAGGGGAGAATGGAGCACATCCTGGCCCAATACACCTTGAGGATGATGTTCCCAATCAGAGAAGCCAATCCACAGAGAAGACCACATGGGCAGCCCCACGATGAGAAACGTCCCTCAAAGACCCATAGCCTTAGAGGGGACAACACTGGACACACAGTGTGGGAACTGCGCCCGAACTGATCCTGCCACTTCGATGCATGACACTAAGAGAGTGCAGCGGAAGAGTAAGAAACCGGAGCATCAAAGTCCCCGGGGAATGCCAAAGGTGGACTTTGTGGTCAGGGTTCGGTGCCCCCACAGACTGGACTGGAAAACACTCCTAAAGTTCACCACACAGTCCTTGTACTTTTCTTTCTGGTTAGTGTTGTTTTCTTTTAGTGTCATTGGATTTGGGTTGGGTTTTGTTTTCATTTTTGTTTGTTTTTTTTTCTTTTTGCTGCTTGGTTTAGCTCAGTCTTGTTTTGTGCATGTTATTACCTTTACAGGTCTGTCTAATTAAGAGAGGCTGGATGAACAATCTGGAGGAGTAAACATGTGACCGGCCCTTTCCATTGGGCATGGGAGTGAGCACGGTGGGGGGAAAGGAAGTGGTGTAAAGAAACCCAGAGACAAGGGTACAACAAGTGATGGAAAACGGTAGTGAGGGGGATGTAGGAGGCCTGGTAGGGCGTGATCAAAGGTAATGTAACCAAGAGGAATTACTGAAACCCAAAGGAAGACTGAGCATGTCAGTGGGCACAAGAGGAAAATCAAAGAGTATAGAAGAGTGAGCTGGGAAGCAAGGGCCAGTTATAGACGTCTAAATAAAGGCATGTACATATGTACATATATTTACAAAGGGGCATGGGGAAATAGATCTATGTCCATATGTTTATAGATTTAGTATTAAGGTAGCAGATGGACATAGGGCCTCCGCTCAAGGACTCCCTCATTGCAATAACACTGTTCTATTAAATTGGCATTCTAAGATGCTCACCTTCCCTACACAATCACTGACCACAAAGCGGCTGCATAAGCAAATGTGGTGAAGAAAGCCGATGGTGTCCAGCTACCTAAAGATATAGCGTGTGCGGTCTTAAAGGCCTGAGGGTAAAGAAACAGCCATCTGGCTCTGAAGCAACAGAGCCCACATGGAGAAAGCATACCAGCCTGTGTGATCACAAAGTTTTAAAGGGATAAGGCAACAGGCATCATGAGAACAAAAAAATCTTATCATGGAGAATGAGAGGGGACTGCCGGGTATAGACCCAAAACCTATTTGCAGTGCACTGGACATCCCCTTACAGAAGGATCTCAGAGTGGAGATTAAAGAATACAGGGTATGAGACAGCAAAGATGAAACACAACTTTCCTCTAGTTCTTAATGCTTTCTCTTGCCCCACTATCATGATCCCAGTTCTACCATACTAATCTGGCCAAACTAGAGAAGGTATTCTAGTACCGATAGGAATTTCAAACACGGGGGATCCAGAGTGGATGGGCCCTTTACCAGTGTTATGAGTGGAGATACTGGGAGGGTGGAGGAAGGGCAGGATGGAAAGTGGGAACCGATTACAAGGATCTTCATTGACCTCAAAAGAAAGGTGGGTGAAAATATGACAAAAGAATTAGTACATTTCCAAGGATTGATGAGGGATGGGTGGCGGGCATTGAGGGGGGAAAAATGAGGAGCTGAGGCCAGGGGCTTGGGTGGAGAGTGGATATTTTGTGAATAAGGAGGGCAATTAATGTACAGATGGGCTTCAAACAGATGATGTATTTATGGATTGTGGTTAGTGTTGTAGGAGCCACTAATGAAAAGATCATAAAAGAAACAAAAATAATCTTGGCAGAGGGCTCATGCAAGGATGATCTCAGGCTGGATTAGACCAGTCAAAACAGCTACTGGAGTCGCCTCACCCTGTGTCTATTACTGAGTCAGCCATGATGCTTAGGACCCACAGCCCCAGCAGCTGGCCAGAGAGGGAGGTGGATCTCTGAGGCCATTCCACAGGGGGAATGGTCCTCTGTCCTGCAGGGCCCACCCTCCTTTGTAAGCATGCTGCCTGGGGCAAGGCTTTCATGGAGTCCACACCATGGGAGCTCTACTACTCATGGGGGATTGGCAGGAAGCCTCTGCTCATGCGCACACACCACCAACTAGCTGGAGGATCTCCGTGAACAAAGCCTGAGGCAGACAACAAGCCCACTAACTGATGCTGTAAGAGCTACAATCAGCATCCAGAAACCTGCAACTGGGAGTAAGAGGCAGCATACCTTGGTCCCAGCCCCTCCCATTCTAATCTACAAGGAGTGACATTGCAAAGCAGAGGGTTTTCATAAAGCACTTCCAGGACTGTGGAATGAGCAGCCTCGTTTGTGGACATGGATACTCTGTGATCCAGACGTACTACCTCCTCCCTTACAGTCAGCTGAGACAAAAACCCTTGCAAGCAGAAAGCCATGCATCTGAACAGTATCCACCAGCCACTCATGTGCAGCACAGCTGCCTCCAAAGAGCCTTCCTGAGTGAGAGAGAAATCATGCAGAAGCCTGGTCTGCACTCAAGAGAGTTTTATGAGCGTTAGGGAGGCGTGGTGGGCAAGTCTGGCCGACCCCAGTGGCTGAATTGAATTTACATGGCCTAGATTGGTCAATCCAGGTACAGGAACCACCCAGGTGACCTCCCCTTCATGGCCAGAAATCTGGACCTCTGAGCATGCACAGGGTGCCTCTCCTAACTGGGCTCTTATCTTGGCCCTATGGGCATGCATAACGGATGCCCCAGTCCCTAGTATAGCTACCTAACATTTGCCCCCCTGAAGAGATATGGACCCAAATCTTTGGGGGTACTGGGCGACGACATCTCTAGCTGCTTCCTGCTGGCAAAAGGGGCGAGGTGGGGCTTTGGGTCCATACCCTTCCTACACTGCTGGGAGGGGTTGTCCATTGAGGGCAACTTTATCCAGGATGGATAAGGTTGAGGTGGTCCAGGAGATGGTAGTCGTGGACCTGGCACACTTGGTTCAGAAGCTTTAATCACCCGATAACTTCTGAGAAAAACAAACGGTCTAAAAGGTGAACAGTTTGACTACGACAAGGCTAAGCTTGTGAGGTGGCAGTGGCCTTGAAATTAGGTGAGTGTCACAGGAAACAAAAATAATCTTAGGATTACCAGACATGTGTGTTTGTTCATTGGAAGTACAGGAAGAGGGATAAAAGCATTCACACTTTCCCCTAGGAGGGCACAGGTTTGGGCACTACTAGGTGCAGTCGGATCACTGATTCATTTATGATGCTAAGGTCTTGGACCCGCTGATAAGACCCATCCTTCTTTTTAACCCTATAACGCTTCAATTTTAATTTTGGGAAAAAATTTTCTTTTTGTTGTGGACTTTCATAGTTATAAATATATATATATGTATTAATATATACATTTTTTAATGTTATGAAAACATCATGCTTCGCGTTATAGAGTTAAATGGAAATAATGGGCTAGTGCAGGACGAGTCAAAAGTGACCAAAATAGAGTAACTGCCTAAGTCATTTTGAATTTTCTTGGGTTCAATTGGAGTAAAGGCTTGTAAATTACCCGGGGTCCAAATTCCCATGGTGCCTCCTACAATGGGTAGAATGTTCAGGGATGTTTCAGGGCTGGGAGATTAATAACCCCTAAGTCCAGGATACCTTAGGGCAGGGGTCCTTAAACTGTTTACCCAGGGGGCCAGTTCACTATCCCTCAGGCCTTTTGAAGGAAAGACTATAGTTTAAAAAAACAAATATTACGAACAAATTCATGTGCACACTGCACATCTTGATTTGAAGTTCAAAAAAAAAATAAATGGGGCACATACACCCGGCAGAAAGGATCAACGTCCTCGGCTGTCTGCATGTGGCCCACAGGTTGTAGTTTGAGGACCCCTACCCTCGGCATTCACCAAGAGGATGTGGTTTCAACCCAAAAGCTTGGAGACTCTACAATTTGTTTAAAAGTGATGGGGCAGAAGGAGTCCCTGATTGACCCACGCAAGACTAGTTTTCCCATCCCCTGTTACTAAGAGTTCATAGTTATGGTTAAAGGGAACCAGGATATCCCGATCTGATCCCGTTACTTCAAGTGTGGGCTGACATTGCCACTAAGAAGCCTGCAAATATAAAAGACTTACTCCCTCCCGCAAAGAAAGGGCCCTTGTTTCCAAGGTTTCAGGAAACATGGAAGGACCGGAAAAACAAACGGTCCAAGTTCCCAAAACCACATAGGTGGAGGCCATCCCTCCCCATCACCCTCCCCCACCCCTCCCCTCCCCCATCCCTCCCCCACCCCTCCCCTCCCCTCCCCTCCCCTCCCCATCACTCTCCCCTAATCGGCTTTATCCCATTTTGCAGGAGAACTCTGGGAGTGGGAGAGCTGGCTTCAAACCCTTTCTTTCAACCCCCGCCCTATAAGGTTTCTAGGGTCCAGAAATAGAAAACTTCTAACAGGCCCTTATTGAGTCACTCCCTCCCCCACCGGCCCCCCAAACTCACCCCCACCCCTAACAAGCAGCCCCCCACACACACTAGTACTGGTATGACTTCCATACTCATCAGCCCACCTGGAATGCTTGCCAACAACTTCTCCAGGTGCTGTTCACAACGGAGGAGGGTAGCCCTTCCAGACAGAGGCCCAGTAAGCAGTCAGTGAACCTGATGGTCAGCGAGCGGGCACTCCCCACTTGAGAGAAACTCTTTTGGCCACTACACCAACAATGTGGGATCTCAATTCCTAGCAAGGCCCAGAGGACTTTACCAGGTATCAACCATTGCTCTTACATGACCCTCTGCAGAAGAGCTAGGAAACCTATGAATTTATCTAAGGTCAGTGAGAATTTTCAGGTTCCTATAAGAGAATATCCGCCTGCCTTTCTAGAGTGGCTGAGGGAAGCCTACGGGCTTTATACCCCTAACGGCCCGGAGGCACTGAAAACAGGAGGGCAATAAGTATTGCCTTTATTACTCAGTCAGTCTGCCTCAGACATGACAAAGAAGTGGGAAGGGTTTGAAGGGAAAAATCTTAGCGATTTGGTACAAGTGGCTCATTGAGTGTATAACAACAGAGATGACCCTAGCACGACAGAGACAAAGAAGCTAGCTAAAATAATCGTAATTGCCATGAGATACCCCAGAGACTCAGGAAAAGGAGAGCATGGCCCACTCACGGAGAGACTAACCTGTGGGCACCGCCAAGCCATGGGGAAGGACCAATGTGCCTACTGCAGGAAAGAAGGACACTGGAAAAATCAGTGCCTTGAAAACCCCAGGAGAGGTGCACGACCCTCCACTAGAGTGGATGGGCCTCATCTGCACGTAGAAAGACCCAAGCAAGAGACAATAATGCTTGAAGAAGCTCAATGAAGGGGTCAGGGCTCTGTTTCACTTCGCCGCCAAAAGCCCAGGCTAACTCTCCAAGTAGGAGGCCAGGCAGTAAATTTTTTGGTGGACACAGGGGCCACCTTGTCAGGTTCAGAAAGGAATATGGGCACATTTTCAAGAAGAAAGATGTGAATTACTGTGAGCCTATGATTCCGTCCACAGATAACTCACACCAGAAGGTTTGCATGGAGGGTAGGTGGGTTTCCCAAGACAACAAAATAACAAATATCTATCAGCCCTTTGGCCCAGTTAGCCACCTGGTTATGATATCACTGGCTTCTGGCTCAGCTGCTGAGCCAGTGAAGCAGTTATAGCAGGAGAAGACTAGGTGGCCGGTGGCCATCAACGGAAGGACCAAATCTCCACAGTGGGCTTCCTGTTTCAATATGGAGCCACGTATGTTACCTGCTGGACACCATCTCTATCCTGAGCTCATAATTGCCATCGCAGGTCTAGAATGCGGCGCGCAGGTACACACTATATGAAACAGTCTCTGATTAACCCCTCTCGATAACTTGCTGACATGGGAGTCTGGATAATCCTGTACATTTACTTTGCAGATTAAAAAACTCACTCAAAAACACACGGGAGTTGACCCAGAGACACACAACTGGTTAACAACAAAGTCATATTCACAACCAGCGTCTGGACCAAGAGCACGGTGCCCCACAGAACTGTGCCCATTAAGCAGTCAATATCTCCTGGACTCTCAAAAGATCTGAGCTGATACCCACCCCCCCACATCCTTGCAGCCCCAAAAGATTGTATTTCACAGGATGGCACCGGATCTGCAGCTCGCGGAGAGGGACATATTTGATCAGAGAACACAGGGCAGAACAAGGGGGAGGAGGGGAGAATGGAGCACATCCTGGCCCAATACACCTTGAGGATGATGTTCCCAATCAGAGAAGCCAATCCACAGAGAAGACCACATGGGCAGCCCCACGATGAGAAACGTCCCTCAAAGACCCATAGCCTTAGAGGGGACAACACTGGACACACAGTGTGGGAACTGCGCCCGAACTGATCCTGCCACTTCGATGCATGACACTAAGAGAGTGCAGCGGAAGAGTAAGAAAACGGAACATCAAAGTCCCCGGGGAATGCCAAAGGTGGACTTTGTGGTCAGGGTTCGGTGCCCCCACAGACTGGACTGGAAAACACTCCTAAAGTTCACCACACAGTCCTTGTACTTTTCTTTCTGGTTAGTGTTGTTTTCTTTTAGTGTCATTGGATTTGGGTTGGGTTTTGTTTTCATTTTTGTTTGTTTTTTTTTTCTTTTTGCTGCTTGGTTTAGCTCAGTCTTGTTTTGTGCATGTTATTACCTTTACAGGTCTGTCTAATTAAGAGAGGCTGGATGAACAATCTGGAGGAGTAAACATGTGACCGGCCCTTTCCATTGGGCATGGGAGTGAGCACGGTGGGGGGAAAGGAAGTGGTGTAAAGAAACCCAGAGACAAGGGTACAACAAGTGATGGAAAACGGTAGTGAGGGGGATGTAGGAGGCCTGGTAGGGCGTGATCAAAGGTAATGTAACCAAGAGGAATTACTGAAACCCAAAGGAAGACTGAGCATGTCAGTGGGCACAAGAGGAAAATCAAAGAGTATAGAAGAGTGAGCTGGGAAGCAAGGGCCAGTTATAGACGTCTAAATAAAGGCATGTACATATGTACATATATTTACAAAGGGGCATGGGGAAATAGATCTATGTCCATATGTTTATAGATTTAGTATTAAGGTAGCAGATGGACATAGGGCCTCCGCTCAAGGACTCCCTCATTGCAATAACACTGTTCTATTAAATTGGCATTCTAAGATGCTCACCTTCCCTACACAATCACTGACCACAAAGCGGCTGCATAAGCAAATGTGGTGAAGAAAGCCGATGGTGTCCAGCTACCTAAAGATATAGCGTGTGGGGTCTTAAAGGCCTGAGGGTAAAGAAACAGCCATCTGGCTCTGAAGCAACAGAGCCCACATGGAGAAAGCATACCAGCCTGTGTGATCACAAAGTTTTAAAGGGATAAGGCAACAGGCATCATGAGAACAAAAAAATCTTATCATGGAGAATGAGAGGGGACTGCCGGGTATAGACCCAAAACCTATTTGCAGTGCACTGGACATCCCCTTACAGAAGGATCTCAGAGTGGAGATTAAAGAATACAGGGTATGAGACAGCAAAGATGAAACACAACTTTCCTCTAGTTCTTAATGCTTTCTCTTGCCCCACTATCATGATCCCAGTTCTACCATACTAATCTGGCCAAACTAGAGAAGGTATTCTAGTACCGATAGGAATTTCAAACACGGGGGATCCAGAGTGGATGGGCCCTTTACCAGTGTTATGAGTGGAGATACTGGGAGGGTGGAGGAAGGGCAGGATGGAAAGTGGGAACCGATTACAAGGATCTTCATTGACCTCAAAAGAAAGGTGGGTGAAAATATGACAAAAGAATTAGTACATTTCCAAGGATTGATGAGGGATGGGTGGCGGGCATTGAGGGGGGAAAAATGAGGAGCTGAGGCCAGGGGCTTGGGTGGAGAGTGGATATTTTGTGAATAAGGAGGGCAATTAATGTACAGATGGGCTTCAAACAGATGATGTATTTATGGATTGTGGTTAGTGTTGTAGGAGCCACTAATGAAAAGATCATAAAAGAAACAAAAATAATCTTGGCAGAGGGCTCATGCAAGGATGATCTCAGGCTGGATTAGACCAGTCAAAACAGCTACTGGAGTCGCCTCACCCTGTGTCTATTACTGAGTCAGCCATGATGCTTAGGACCCACAGCCCCAGCAGCTGGCCAGAGAGGGAGGTGGATCTCTGAGGCCATTCCACAGGGGGAATGGTCCTCTGTCCTGCAGGGCCCACCCTCCTTTGTAAGCATGCTGCCTGGGGCAAGGCTTTCATGGAGTCCACACCATGGGAGCTCTACTACTCATGGGGGATTGGCAGGAAGCCTCTGCTCATGCGCACACACCACCAACTAGCTGGAGGATCTCCGTGAACAAAGCCTGAGGCAGACAACAAGCCCACTAACTGATGCTGTAAGAGATACAATCAGCATCCAGAAACCTGCAACTGGGAGTAAGAGGCAGCATACCTTGGTCCCAGCCCCTCCCATTCTAATCTACAAGGAGTGACATTGCAAAGCAGAGGGTTTTCATAAAGCACTTCCAGGACTGTGGAATGAGCAGCCTCGTTTGTGGACATGGATACTCTGTGATCCAGACGTACTACCTCCTCCCTTACAGTCAGCTGAGACAAAAACCCTTGCAAGCAGAAAGCCATGCATCTGAACAGTATCCACCAGCCACTCATGTGCAGCACAGCTGCCTCCAAAGAGCCTTCCTGAGTGAGAGAGAAATCATGCAGAAGCCTGGTCTGCACTCAAGAGAGTTTTATGAGCGTTAGGGAGGCGTGGTGGGCAAGTCTGGCCGACCCCAGTGGCTGAATTGAATTTACATGGCCTAGATTGGTCAATCCAGGTACAGGAACCACCCAGGTGACCTCCCCTTCATGGCCAGAAATCTGGACCTCTGAGCATGCACAGGGTGCCTCTCCTAACTGGGCTCTTATCTTGGCCCTATGGGCATGCATAACGGATGCCCCAGTCCCTAGTATAGCTACCTAACATTTGCCCCCCTGAAGAGATATGGACCCAAATCTTTGGGGGTACTGGGCGACGACATCTCTAGCTGCTTCCTGCTGGCAAAAGGGGCGAGGTGGGGCTTTGGGTCCATACCCTTCCTACACTGCTGGGAGGGGTTGTCCATTGAGGGCAACTTTATCCAGGATGGATAAGGTTGAGGTGGTCCAGGAGATGGTAGTCGTGGACCTGGCACACTTGGTTCAGAAGCTTTAATCACCCGATAACTTCTGAGAAAAACAAACGGTCTAAAAGGTGAACAGTTTGACTACGACAAGGCTAAGCTTGTGAGGTGGCAGTGGCCTTGAAATTAGGTGAGTGTCACAGGAAACAAAAATAATCTTAGGATTACCAGACATGTGTGTTTGTTCATTGGAAGTACAGGAAGAGGGATAAAAGCATTCACACTTTCCCCTAGGAGGGCACAGGTTTGGGCACTACTAGGTGCAGTCGGATCACTGATTCATTTATGATGCTAAGGTCTTGGACCCGCTGATAAGACCCATCCTTCTTTTTAACCCTATAACGCTTCAATTTTAATTTTGGGAAAAAATTTTCTTTTTGTTGTGGACTTTCATAGTTATAAATATATATATATGTATTAATATATACATTTTTTAATGTTATGAAAACATCATGCTTCGCGTTATAGAGTTAAATGGAAATAATGGGCTAGTGCAGGACGAGTCAAAAGTGACCAAAATAGAGTAACTGCCTAAGTCATTTTGAATTTTCTTGGGTTCAATTGGAGTAAAGGCTTGTAAATTACCCGGGGTCCAAATTCCCATGGTGCCTCCTACAATGGGTAGAATGTTCAGGGATGTTTCAGGGCTGGGAGATTAATAACCCCTAAGTCCAGGATACCTTAGGGCAGGGGTCCTTAAACTGTTTACCCAGGGGGCCAGTTCACTATCCCTCAGGCCTTTTGAAGGAAAGACTATAGTTTAAAAAAAAAATATTACGAACAAATTCATGTGCACACTGCACATCTTGATTTGAAGTTCAAAAAAAAAATAAATGGGGCACATACACCCGGCAGAAAGGATCAACGTCCTCGGCTGTCTGCATGTGGCCCACAGGTTGTAGTTTGAGGACCCCTACCCTCGGCATTCACCAAGAGGATGTGGTTTCAACCCAAAAGCTTGGAGACTCTACAATTTGTTTAAAAGTGATGGGGCAGAAGGAGTCCCTGATTGACCCACGCAAGACTAGTTTTCCCATCCCCTGTTACTAAGAGTTCATAGTTATGGTTAAAGGGAAACAGGATATCCCGATCTGATCCCGTTACTTCAAGTGTGGGCTGACATTGCCACTAAGAAGCCTGCAAATATAAAAGACTTACTCCCTCCCGCAAAGAAAGGGCCCTTGTTTCCAAGGTTTCAGGAAACATGGAAGGACCGGAAAAACAAACGGTCCAAGTTCCCAAAACCACATAGGTGGAGGCCATCCCTCCCCATCACCCTCCCCCACCCCTCCCCTCCCCCATCCCTCCCCCACCCCTCCCCTCCCCTCCCCTCCCCTCCCCATCACTCTCCCCTAATCGGCTTTATCCCATTTTGCAGGAGAACTCTGGGAGTGGGAGAGCTGGCTTCAAACCCTTTCTTTCAACCCCCGCCCTATAAGGTTTCTAGGGTCCAGAAATAGAAAACTTCTAACAGGCCCTTATTGAGTCACTCCCTCCCCCACCGGCCCCCCAAACTCACCCCCACCCCTAACAAGCAGCCCCCCACACACACTAGTACTGGTATGACTTCCATACTCATCAGCCCACCTGGAATGCTTGCCAACAACTTCTCCAGGTGCTGTTCACAACGGAGGAGGGTAGCCCTTCCAGACAGAGGCCCAGTAAGCAGTCAGTGAACCTGATGGTCAGCGAGCGGGCACTCCCCACTTGAGAGAAACTCTTTTGGCCACTACACCAACAATGTGGGATCTCAATTCCTAGCAAGGCCCAGAGGACTTTACCAGGTATCAACCATTGCTCTTACATGACCCTCTGCAGAAGAGCTAGGAAACCTATGAATTTATCTAAGGTCAGTGAGAATTTTCAGGTTCCTATAAGAGAATATCCGCCTGCCTTTCTAGAGTGGCTGAGGGAAGTCTACGGGCTTTATACCCCTAACGGCCCGGAGGCACTGAAAACAGGAGGGCAATAAGTATTGCCTTTATTACTCAGTCAGTCTGCCTCAGACATGACAAAGAAGTGGGAAGGGTTTGAAGGGAAAAATCTTAGCGATTTGGTACAAGTGGCTCATTGAGTGTATAACAACAGAGATGACCCTAGCACGAGAGAGACAAAGAAGCTAGCTAAAATAATCGTAATTGCCATGAGATACCCCAGAGACTCAGGAAAAGGAGAGCATGGCCCACTCACGGAGAGACTAACCTGTGGGCACCGCCAAGCCATGGGGAAGGACCAATGTGCCTACTGCAGGAAAGAAGGACACTGGAAAAATCAGTGCCTTGAAAACCCCAGGAGAGGTGCACGACCCTCCACTAGAGTGGATGGGCCTCATCTGCACGTAGAAAGACCCAAGCAAGAGACAATAATGCTTGAAGAAGCTCAATGAAGGGGTCAGGGCTCTGTTTCACTTCGCCGCCAAAAGCCCAGGCTAACTCTCCAAGTAGGAGGCCAGGCAGTAAATTTTTTGGTGGACACAGGGGCCACCTTGTCAGGTTCAGAAAGGAATATGGGCACATTTTCAAGAAGAAAGATGTGAATTACTGTGAGCCTATGATTCCGTCCACAGATAACTCACACCAGAAGGTTTGCATGGAGGGTAGGTGGGTTTCCCAAGACAACAAAATAACAAATATCTATCAGCCCTTTGGCCCAGTTAGCCACCTGGTTATGATATCACTGGCTTCTGGCTCAGCTGCTGAGCCAGTGAAGCAGTTATAGCAGGAGAAGACTAGGTGGCCGGTGGCCATCAACGGAAGGACCAAATCTCCACAGTGGGCTTCCTGTTTCAATATGGAGCCACGTATGTTACCTGCTGGACACCATCTCTATCCTGAGCTCATAATTGCCATCGCAGGTCTAGAATGCGGCGCGCAGGTACACACTATATGAAACAGTCTCTGATTAACCCCTCTCGATAACTTGCTGACATGGGAGTCTGGATAATCCTGTACATTTACTTTGCAGATTAAAAAACTCACTCAAAAACACACGGGAGTTGACCCAGAGACACACAACTGGTTAACAACAAAGTCATATTCACAACCAGCGTCTGGACCAAGAGCACGGTGCCCCACAGAACTGTGCCCATTAAGCAGTCAATATCTCCTGGACTCTCAAAAGATCTGAGCTGATACCCACCCCCCCACATCCTTGCAGCCCCAAAAGATTGTATTTCACAGGATGGCACCGGATCTGCAGCTCGCGGAGAGGGACATATTTGATCAGAGAACACAGGGCAGAACAAGGGGGAGGAGGGGAGAATGGAGCACATCCTGGCCCAATACACCTTGAGGATGATGTTCCCAATCAGAGAAGCCAATCCACAGAGAAGACCACATGGGCAGCCCCACGATGAGAAACGTCCCTCAAAGACCCATAGCCTTAGAGGGGACAACACTGGACACACAGTGTGGGAACTGCGCCCGAACTGATCCTGCCACTTCGATGCATGACACTAAGAGAGTGCAGCGGAAGAGTAAGAAAACGGAACATCAAAGTCCCCGGGGAATGCCAAAGGTGGACTTTGTGGTCAGGGTTCGGTGCCCCCACAGACTGGACTGGAAAACACTCCTAAAGTTCACCACACAGTCCTTGTACTTTTCTTTCTGGTTAGTGTTGTTTTCTTTTAGTGTCATTGGATTTGGGTTGGGTTTTGTTTTCATTTTTGTTTGTTTTTTTTTTCTTTTTGCTGCTTGGTTTAGCTCAGTCTTGTTTTGTGCATGTTATTACCTTTACAGGTCTGTCTAATTAAGAGAGGCTGGATGAACAATCTGGAGGAGTAAACATGTGACCGGCCCTTTCCATTGGGCATGGGAGTGAGCACGGTGGGGGGAAAGGAAGTGGTGTAAAGAAACCCAGAGACAAGGGTACAACAAGTGATGGAAAACGGTAGTGAGGGGGATGTAGGAGGCCTGGTAGGGCGTGATCAAAGGTAATGTAACCAAGAGGAATTACTGAAACCCAAAGGAAGACTGAGCATGTCAGTGGGCACAAGAGGAAAATCAAAGAGTATAGAAGAGTGAGCTGGGAAGCAAGGGCCAGTTATAGACGTCTAAATAAAGGCATGTACATATGTACATATATTTACAAAGGGGCATGGGGAAATAGATCTATGTCCATATGTTTATAGATTTAGTATTAAGGTAGCAGATGGACATAGGGCCTCCGCTCAAGGACTCCCTCATTGCAATAACACTGTTCTATTAAATTGGCATTCTAAGATGCTCACCTTCCCTACACAATCACTGACCACAAAGCGGCTGCATAAGCAAATGTGGTGAAGAAAGCCGATGGTGTCCAGCTACCTAAAGATATAGCGTGTGCGGTCTTAAAGGCCTGAGGGTAAAGAAACAGCCATCTGGCTCTGAAGCAACAGAGCCCACATGGAGAAAGCATACCAGCCTGTGTGATCACAAAGTTTTAAAGGGATAAGGCAACAGGCATCATGAGAACAAAAAAATCTTATCATGGAGAATGAGAGGGGACTGCCGGGTATAGACCCAAAACCTATTTGCAGTGCACTGGACATCCCCTTACAGAAGGATCTCAGAGTGGAGATTAAAGAATACAGGGTATGAGACAGCAAAGATGAAACACAACTTTCCTCTAGTTCTTAATGCTTTCTCTTGCCCCACTATCATGATCCCAGTTCTACCATACTAATCTGGCCAAACTAGAGAAGGTATTCTAGTACCGATAGGAATTTCAAACACGGGGGATCCAGAGTGGATGGGCCCTTTACCAGTGTTATGAGTGGAGATACTGGGAGGGTGGAGGAAGGGCAGGATGGAAAGTGGGAACCGATTACAAGGATCTTCATTGACCTCAAAAGAAAGGTGGGTGAAAATATGACAAAAGAATTAGTACATTTCCAAGGATTGATGAGGGATGGGTGGCGGGCATTGAGGGGGGAAAAATGAGGAGCTGAGGCCAGGGGCTTGGGTGGAGAGTGGATATTTTGTGAATAAGGAGGGCAATTAATGTACAGATGGGCTTCAAACAGATGATGTATTTATGGATTGTGGTTAGTGTTGTAGGAGCCACTAATGAAAAGATCATAAAAGAAACAAAAATAATCTTGGCAGAGGGCTCATGCAAGGATGATCTCAGGCTGGATTAGACCAGTCAAAACAGCTACTGGAGTCGCCTCACCCTGTGTCTATTACTGAGTCAGCCATGATGCTTAGGACCCACAGCCCCAGCAGCTGGCCAGAGAGGGAGGTGGATCTCTGAGGCCATTCCACAGGGGGAATGGTCCTCTGTCCTGCAGGGCCCACCCTCCTTTGTAAGCATGCTGCCTGGGGCAAGGCTTTCATGGAGTCCACACCATGGGAGCTCTACTACTCATGGGGGATTGGCAGGAAGCCTCTGCTCATGCGCACACACCACCAACTAGCTGGAGGATCTCCGTGAACAAAGCCTGAGGCAGACAACAAGCCCACTAACTGATGCTGTAAGAGATACAATCAGCATCCAGAAACCTGCAACTGGGAGTAAGAGGCAGCATACCTTGGTCCCAGCCCCTCCCATTCTAATCTACAAGGAGTGACATTGCAAAGCAGAGGGTTTTCATAAAGCACTTCCAGGACTGTGGAATGAGCAGCCTCGTTTGTGGACATGGATACTCTGTGATCCAGACGTACTACCTCCTCCCTTACAGTCAGCTGAGACAAAAACCCTTGCAAGCAGAAAGCCATGCATCTGAACAGTATCCACCAGCCACTCATGTGCAGCACAGCTGCCTCCAAAGAGCCTTCCTGAGTGAGAGAGAAATCATGCAGAAGCCTGGTCTGCACTCAAGAGAGTTTTATGAGCGTTAGGGAGGCGTGGTGGGCAAGTCTGGCCGACCCCAGTGGCTGAATTGAATTTACATGGCCTAGATTGGTCAATCCAGGTACAGGAACCACCCAGGTGACCTCCCCTTCATGGCCAGAAATCTGGACCTCTGAGCATGCACAGGGTGCCTCTCCTAACTGGGCTCTTATCTTGGCCCTATGGGCATGCATAACGGATGCCCCAGTCCCTAGTATAGCTACCTAACATTTGCCCCCCTGAAGAGATATGGACCCAAATCTTTGGGGGTACTGGGCGACGACATCTCTAGCTGCTTCCTGCTGGCAAAAGGGGCGAGGTGGGGCTTTGGGTCCATACCCTTCCTACACTGCTGGGAGGGGTTGTCCATTGAGGGCAACTTTATCCAGGATGGATAAGGTTGAGGTGGTCCAGGAGATGGTAGTCGTGGACCTGGCACACTTGGTTCAGAAGCTTTAATCACCCGATAACTTCTGAGAAAAACAAACGGTCTAAAAGGTGAACAGTTTGACTACGACAAGGCTAAGCTTGTGAGGTGGCAGTGGCCTTGAAATTAGGTGAGTGTCACAGGAAACAAAAATAATCTTAGGATTACCAGACATGTGTGTTTGTTCATTGGAAGTACAGGAAGAGGGATAAAAGCATTCACACTTTCCCCTAGGAGGGCACAGGTTTGGGCACTACTAGGTGCAGTCGGATCACTGATTCATTTATGATGCTAAGGTCTTGGACCCGCTGATAAGACCCATCCTTCTTTTTAACCCTATAACGCTTCAATTTTAATTTTGGGAAAAAATTTTCTTTTTGTTGTGGACTTTCATAGTTATAAATATATATATATGTATTAATATATACATTTTTAATGTTATGAAAACATCATGCTTCGCGTTATAGAGTTAAATGGAAATAATGGGCTAGTGCAGGACGAGTCAAAAGTGACCAAAATAGAGTAACTGCCTAAGTCATTTTGAATTTTCTTGGGTTCAATTGGAGTAAAGGCTTGTAAATTACCCGGGGTCCAAATTCCCATGGTGCCTCCTACAATGGGTAGAATGTTCAGGGATGTTTCAGGGCTGGGAGATTAATAACCCCTAAGTCCAGGATACCTTAGGGCAGGGGTCCTTAAACTGTTTACCCAGGGGGCCAGTTCACTATCCCTCAGGCCTTTTGAAGGAAAGACTATAGTTTAAAAAAACAAATATTACGAACAAATTCATGTGCACACTGCACATCTTGATTTGAAGTTCAAAAAAAAAATAAATGGGGCACATACACCCGGCAGAAAGGATAAACGTCCTCGGCTGTCTGCATGTGGCCCACAGGTTGTAGTTTGAGGACCCCTACCCTCGGCATTCACCAAGAGGATGTGGTTTCAACCCAAAAGCTTGGAGACTCTACAATTTGTTTAAAAGTGATGGGGCAGAAGGAGTCCCTGATTGACCCACGCAAGACTAGTTTTCCCATCCCCTGTTACTAAGAGTTCATAGTTATGGTTAAAGGGAAACAGGATATCCCGATCTGATCCCGTTACTTCAAGTGTGGGCTGACATTGCCACTAAGAAGCCTGCAAATATAAAAGACTTACTCCCTCCCGCAAAGAAAGGGCCCTTGTTTCCAAGGTTTCAGGAAACATGGAAGGACCGGAAAAACAAACGGTCCAAGTTCCCAAAACCACATAGGTGGAGGCCATCCCTCCCCATCACCCTCCCCCACCCCTCCCCTCCCCCATCCCTCCCCCACCCCTCCCCTCCCCTCCCCTCCCCTCCCCATCACTCTCCCCTAATCGGCTTTATCCCATTTTGCAGGAGAACTCTGGGAGTGGGAGAGCTGGCTTCAAACCCTTTCTTTCAACCCCCGCCCTATAAGGTTTCTAGGGTCCAGAAATAGAAAACTTCTAACAGGCCCTTATTGAGTCACTCCCTCCCCCACCGGCCCCCCAAACTCACCCCCACCCCTAACAAGCAGCCCCCCACACACACTAGTACTGGTATGACTTCCATACTCATCAGCCCACCTGGAATGCTTGCCAACAACTTCTCCAGGTGCTGTTCACAACGGAGGAGGGTAGCCCTTCCAGACAGAGGCCCAGTAAGCAGTCAGTGAACCTGATGGTCAGCGAGCGGGCACTCCCCACTTGAGAGAAACTCTTTTGGCCACTACACCAACAATGTGGGATCTCAATTCCTAGCAAGGCCCAGAGGACTTTACCAGGTATCAACCATTGCTCTTACATGACCCTCTGCAGAAGAGCTAGGAAACCTATGAATTTATCTAAGGTCAGTGAGAATTTTCAGGTTCCTATAAGAGAATATCCGCCTGCCTTTCTAGAGTGGCTGAGGGAAGCCTACGGGCTTTATACCCCTAACGGCCCGGAGGCACTGAAAACAGGAGGGCAATAAGTATTGCCTTTATTACTCAGTCAGTCTGCCTCAGACATGACAAAGAAGTGGGAAGGGTTTGAAGGGAAAAATCTTAGCGATTTGGTACAAGTGGCTCATTGAGTGTATAACAACAGAGATGACCCTAGCACGACAGAGACAAAGAAGCTAGCTAAAATAATCGTAATTGCCATGAGATACCCCAGAGACTCAGGAAAAGGAGAGCATGGCCCACTCACGGAGAGACTAACCTGTGGGCACCGCCAAGCCATGGGGAAGGACCAATGTGCCTACTGCAGGAAAGAAGGACACTGGAAAAATCAGTGCCTTGAAAACCCCAGGAGAGGTGCACGACCCTCCACTAGAGTGGATGGGCCTCATCTGCACGTAGAAAGACCCAAGCAAGAGACAATAATGCTTGAAGAAGCTCAATGAAGGGGTCAGGGCTCTGTTTCACTTCGCCGCCAAAAGCCCAGGCTAACTCTCCAAGTAGGAGGCCAGGCAGTAAATTTTTTGGTGGACACAGGGGCCACCTTGTCAGGTTCAGAAAGGAATATGGGCACATTTTCAAGAAGAAAGATGTGAATTACTGTGAGCCTATGATTCCGTCCACAGATAACTCACACCAGAAGGTTTGCATGGAGGGTAGGTGGGTTTCCCAAGACAACAAAATAACAAATATCTATCAGCCCTTTGGCCCAGTTAGCCACCTGGTTATGATATCACTGGCTTCTGGCTCAGCTGCTGAGCCAGTGAAGCAGTTATAGCAGGAGAAGACTAGGTGGCCGGTGGCCATCAACGGAAGGACCAAATCTCCACAGTGGGCTTCCTGTTTCAATATGGAGCCACGTATGTTACCTGCTGGACACCATCTCTATCCTGAGCTCATAATTGCCATCGCAGGTCTAGAATGCGGCGCGCAGGTACACACTATATGAAACAGTCTCTGATTAACCCCTCTCGATAACTTGCTGACATGGGAGTCTGGATAATCCTGTACATTTACTTTGCAGATTAAAAAACTCACTCAAAAACACACGGGAGTTGACCCAGAGACACACAACTGGTTAACAACAAAGTCATATTCACAACCAGCGTCTGGACCAAGAGCACGGTGCCCCACAGAACTGTGCCCATTGAGCAGTCAATATCTCCTGGACTCTCAAAAGATCTGAGCTGATACCCACCCCCCCACATCCTTGCAGCCCCAAAAGATTGTATTTCACAGGATGGCACCGGATCTGCAGCTCGCGGAGAGGGACATATTTGATCAGAGAACACAGGGCAGAACAAGGGGGAGGAGGGGAGAATGGAGCACATCCTGGCCCAATACACCTTGAGGATGATGTTCCCAATCAGAGAAGCCAATCCACAGAGAAGACCACATGGGCAGCCCCACGATGAGAAACGTCCCTCAAAGACCCATAGCCTTAGAGGGGACAACACTGGACACACAGTGTGGGAACTGCGCCCGAACTGATCCTGCCACTTCGATGCATGACACTAAGAGAGTGCAGCAGAAGAGTAAGAAAACGGAACATCAAAGTCCCCGGGGAATGCCAAAGGTGGACTTTGTGGTCAGGGTTCGGTGCCCCCACAGACTGGACTGGAAAACACTCCTAAAGTTCACCACACAGTCCTTGTACTTTTCTTTCTGGTTAGTGTTGTTTTCTTTTAGTGTCATTGGATTTGGGTTGGGTTTTGTTTTCATTTTTGTTTGTTTTTTTTTTCTTTTTGCTGCTTGGTTTAGCTCAGTCTTGTTTTGTGCATGTTATTACCTTTACAGGTCTGTCTAATTAAGAGAGGCTGGATGAACAATCTGGAGGAGTAAACATGTGACCGGCCCTTTCCATTGGGCATGGGAGTGAGCACGGTGGGGGGAAAGGAAGTGGTGTAAAGAAACCCAGAGACAAGGGTACAACAAGTGATGGAAAACGGTAGTGAGGGGGATGTAGGAGGCCTGGTAGGGCGTGATCAAAGGTAATGTAACCAAGAGGAATTACTGAAACCCAAAGGAAGACTGAGCATGTCAGTGGGCACAAGAGGAAAATCAAAGAGTATAGAAGAGTGAGCTGGGAAGCAAGGGCCAGTTATAGACGTCTAAATAAAGGCATGTACATATGTACATATATTTACAAAGGGGCATGGGGAAATAGATCTATGTCCATATGTTTATAGATTTAGTATTAAGGTAGCAGATGGACATAGGGCCTCCGCTCAAGGACTCCCTCATTGCAATAACACTGTTCTATTAAATTGGCATTCTAAGATGCTCACCTTCCCTACACAATCACTGACCACAAAGCGGCTGCATAAGCAAATGTGGTGAAGAAAGCCGATGGTGTCCAGCTACCTAAAGATATAGCGTGTGGGGTCTTAAAGGCCTGAGGGTAAAGAAACAGCCATCTGGCTCTGAAGCAACAGAGCCCACATGGAGAAAGCATACCAGCCTGTGTGATCACAAAGTTTTAAAGGGATAAGGCAACAGGCATCATGAGAACAAAAAAATCTTATCATGGAGAATGAGAGGGGACTGCCGGGTATAGACCCAAAACCTATTTGCAGTGCACTGGACATCCCCTTACAGAAGGATCTCAGAGTGGAGATTAAAGAATACAGGGTATGAGACAGCAAAGATGAAACACAACTTTCCTCTAGTTCTTAATGCTTTCTCTTGCCCCACTATCATGATCCCAGTTCTACCATACTAATCTGGCCAAACTAGAGAAGGTATTCTAGTACCGATAGGAATTTCAAACACGGGGGATCCAGAGTGGATGGGCCCTTTACCAGTGTTGTGAGTGGAGATACTGGGAGGGTGGAGGAAGTGCAGGATGGAAAGTGGGAACCGATTACAAGGATCTTCATTGACCTCAAAAGAAAGGTGGGTGAAAATATGACAAAAGAATTAGTACATTTCCAAGGATTGATGAGGGATGGGTGGCGGGCATTGAGGGGGGAAAAATGAGGAGCTGAGGCCAGGGGCTTGGGTGGAGAGTGGATATTTTGTGAATAAGGAGGGCAATTAATGTACAGATGGGCTTCAAACAGATGATGTATTTATGGATTGTGGTTAGTGTTGTAGGAGCCACTAATGAAAAGATCATAAAAGAAACAAAAATAA
Source organism: Tenrec ecaudatus (assembly GCF_050624435.1). NCBI lineage: Eukaryota > Metazoa > Chordata > Mammalia > Afrosoricida > Tenrecidae > Tenrec > Tenrec ecaudatus. Next base: position 27,326 of record NW_027457990.1, on the reverse strand, counting down.
TCTTGGCAGAGGGCTCATGCAAGGATGATCTCAGGCTGGATTAGACCAGTCAAAACAGCTACTGGAGTCTCCTCACCCTGTGTCTATTACTGAGTCAGCCATGATGCTTAGGACCCACAGCCCCAGCAGCTGGCCAGAGAGGGAGGTGGATCTCTGAGGCCATTCCACAGGGGGAATGGTCCTCTGTCCTGCAGGGCCCACCCTCCTTTGTAAGCATGCTGCCTGGGGCAAGGCTTTCATGGAGTCCACACCATGGGAGCTCTACTACTCATGGGGGATTGGCAGGAAGCCTCTGCTCATGCGCACACACCACCAACTAGCTGGAGGATCTCCGTGAACAAAGCCTGAGGCAGACAACAAGCCCACTAACTGATGCTGTAAGAGATACAATCAGCATCCAGAAACCTGCAACTGGGAGTAAGAGGCAGCATACCTTGGTCCCAGCCCCTCCCATTCTAATCTACAAGGAGTGACATTGCAAAGCAGAGGGTTTTCATAAAGCACTTCCAGGACTGTGGAATGAGCAGCCTCGTTTGTGGACATGGATACTCTGTGATCCAGACGTACTACCTCCTCCCTTACAGTCAGCTGAGACAAAAACCCTTGCAAGCAGAAAGCCATGCATCTGAACAGTATCCACCAGCCACTCATGTGCAGCACAGCTGCCTCCAAAGAGCCTTCCTGAGTGAGAGAGAAATCATGCAGAAGCCTGGTCTGCACTCAAGAGAGTTTTATGAGCGTTAGGGAGGCGTGGTGGGCAAGTCTGGCCAACCCCAGTGGCTGAATTGAATTTACATGGCCTAGATTGGTCAATCCAGGTACAGGAACCACCCAGGTGACCTCCCCTTCATGGCCAGAAATCTGGACCTCTGAGCATGCACAGGGTGCCTCTCCTAACTGGGCTCTTATCTTGGCCCTATGGGCATGCATAACGGATGCCCCAGTCCCTAGTATAGCTACCTAACATTTGCCCCCCTGAAGAGATATGGACCCAAATCTTTGGGGGTACTGGGCGACGACATCTCTAGCTGCTTCCTGCTGGCAAAAGGGGCGAGGTGGGGCTTTGGGTCCATACCCTTCCTACACTGCTGGGAGGGGTTGTCCATTGAGGGCAACTTTATCCAGGATGGATAAGGTTGAGGTGGTCCAGGAGATGGTAGTCGTGGACCTGGCACACTTGGTTCAGAAGCTTTAATCACCCGATAACTTCTGAGAAAAACAAACGGTCTAAAAGGTGAACAGTTTGACTACGACAAGGCTAAGCTTGTGAGGTGGCAGTGGCCTTGAAATTAGGTGAGTGTCACAGGAAACAAAAATAATCTTAGGATTACCAGACATGTGTGTTTGTTCATTGGAAGTACAGGAAGAGGGATAAAAGCATTCACACTTTCCCCTAGGAGGGCACAGGTTTGGGCACTACTAGGTGCAGTCGGATCACTGATTCATTTATGATGCTAAGGTCTTGGACCCGCTGATAAGACCCATCCTTCTTTTTAACCCTATAACGCTTCAATTTTAATTTTGGGAAAAAATTTTCTTTTTGTTGTGGACTTTCATAGTTATAAATATATATATGTATTAATATATACATTTTTTAATGTTATGAAAACATCATGCTTCGCGTTATAGAGTTAAATGGAAATAATGGGCTAGTGCAGGACGAGTCAAATGTGACCAAAATAGAGTAACTGCCTAAGTCATTTTGAATTTTCTTGGGTTCAATTGGAGTAAAGGCTTGTAAATTACCCGGGGTCCAAATTCCCATGGTGCCTCCTACAATGGGTAGAATGTTCAGGGATGTTTCAGGGCTGGGAGATTAATAACCCCTAAGTCCAGGATACCTTAGGGCAGGGGTCCTTAAACTGTTTACCCAGGGGGCCAGTTCACTATCCCTCAGGCCTTTTGAAGGAAAGACTATAGTTTAAAAAAACAAATATTACGAACAAATTCATGTGCACACTGCACATCTTGATTTGAAGTTCAAAAAAAAAATAAATGGGGGCACATACACCCGGCAGAAAGGATCAACGTCCTCGGCTGTCTGCATGTGGCCCACAGGTTGTAGTTTGAGGACCCCTGCCCTCGGCATTCACCAAGAGGATGTGGTTTCAACCCAAAAGCTTGGAGACTCTACAATTTGTTTAAAAGTGATGGGGCAGAAGGAGTCCCTGATTGACCCACGCAAGACTAGTTTTCCCATCCCCTGTTACTAAGAGTTCATAGTTATGGTTAAAGGGAAACAGGATATCCCGATCTGATCCCGTTACTTCAAGTGTGGGCTGACATTGTCACTAAGAAGCCTGCAAATATAAAAGACTTACCTCCTCCCGCAAAGAAAGGGCCCTTGTTTCCAAGGTTTCAGGAAACATGGAAGGACCGGAAAAACAAACGGTCCAAGTTCCCAAAACCACATAGGTGGAGGCCATCCCTCCCCATCACCCTCCCCCACCCCTCCCCTCCCCCATCCCTCCCCCACCCCTCCCCTCCCCTCCCCTCCCCATCACTCTCCCCTAATCGGCTTTATCCCATTTTGCAGGAGAACTCTGGGAGTGGGAGAGCTGGCTTCAAACCCTTTCTTTCAACCCCCGCCCTATAAGGTTTCTAGGGTCCAGAAATAGAAAACTTCTAACAGGCCCTTATTGAGTCACTCCCTCCCCCACCGGCCCCCCAAACTCACCCCCACCCCTAACAAGCAGCCCCCCACACACACTAGTACTGGTATGACTTCCATACTCATCAGCCCACCTGGAATGCTTGCCAACAACTTCTCCAGGTGCTGTTCACAACGGAGGAGGGTAGCCCTTCCAGACAGAGGCCCAGTAAGCAGTCAGTGAACCTGATGGTCAGCGAGCGGGCACTCCCCACTTGAGAGAAACTCTTTTGGCCACTACACCAACAATGTGGGATCTCAATTCCTAGCAAGGCCCAGAGGACTTTACCAGGTATCAACCATTGCTCTTACATGACCCTCTGCAGAAGAGCTAGGAAACCTATGAATTTATCTAAAGTCAGTGAGAATTTTCAGGTTCCTATAAGAGAATATCCGCCTGCCTTTCTAGAGTGGCTGAGGGAAGCCTACGGGCTTTATACCCCTAACGGCCCGGAGGCACTGAAAACAGGAGGGCAATAAGTATTGCCTTTATTACTCAGTCAGTCTGCCTCAGACATGACAAAGAAGTGGGAAGGGTTTGAAGGGAAAAATCTTAGCGATTTGGTACAAGTGGCTCATTGAGTGTATAACAACAGAGATGACCCTAGCACGACAGAGACAAAGAAGCTAGCTAAAATAATCGTAATTGACATGAGATACCCCAGAGACTCAGGAAAAGGAGAGCATGGCCCACTCACGGAGAGACTAACCTGTGGGCACCGCCAAGCCATGGGGAAGGACCAATGTGCCTACTGCAGGAAAGAAGGACACTGGAAAAATCAGTGCCTTGAAAACCCCAGGAGAGGTGCACGACCCTCCACTAGAGTGGATGGGCCTCATCTGCACGTAGAAAGACCCAAGCAAGAGACAATAATGCTTGAAGAAGCTCAATGAAGGGGTCAGGGCTCTGTTTCACTTCGCCGCCATAAGCCCAGGCTAACTCTCCAAGTAGGAGGCCAGGCAGTACATTTCTTGGTGGACACAGGGGCCACCTTGTCAGGTTCAGAAAAGAATATGGGCACATTTTCAAGAAGAAAGATGTGAATTACTGTGAGCCTATGATTCCGTCCACAGATAACTCACACCAGAAGGTTTGCATGGAGGGTAGGTGGGTTTCCCAAGACAACAAAATAACAAATATCTATCAGCCCTTTGGCCCAGTTAGCCACCTGGTTATGATATCACTGGCTTCTGGCTCAGCTGCTGAGCCAGTGAAGCAGTTATAGCAGGAGAAGACTAGGTGGCCAGTGGCCATCAACGGAAGGACCAAATCTCCACAGTGGGCTTCCTGTTTCAATATGGAGCCACGTATGTTACCTGCTGGACACCATCTCTATCCTGAGCTCATAATTGCCATCGCAGGTCTAGAATGCGGCGCGCAGGTACACACTATATGAAACAGTCTCTGATTAACCCCTCTCGATAACTTGCTGACATGGGAGTCTGGATAATCCTGTACATTTACTTTGCAGATTAAAAAACTCACTCAAAAACACACGGGAGTTGACCCAGAGACACACAACTGGTTAACAACAAAGTCATATTCACAACCAGCGTCTGGACCAAGAGCACGGTGCCCCACAGAACTGTGCCCATTGAGCAGTCAATATCTCCTGGACTCTCAAAAGATCTGAGCTGATACCCACCCCCCCACATCCTTGCAGCCCCAAAAGATTGTATTTCACAGGATGGCACCGGATCTGCAGCTCGCGGAGAGGGACATATTTGATCAGAGAACACAGGGCAGAACAAGGGGGAGGAGGGGAGAATGGAGCACATCCTGGCCCAATACACCTTGAGGATGATGTTCCCAATCAGAGAAGCCAATCCACAGAGAAGACCACATGGGCAGCCCCACGATGAGAAACGTCCCTCAAAGACCCATAGCCTTAGAGGGGACAACACTGGACACACAGTGTGGGAACTGCGCCCGAACTGATCCTGCCACTTCGATGCATGACACTAAGAGAGTGCAGCGGAAGAGTAAGAAACCGGAGCATCAAAGTCCCCGGGGAATGCCAAAGGTGGACTTTGTGGTCAGGGTTCGGTGCCCCCACAGACTGGACTGGAAAACACTCCTAAAGTTCACCACACAGTCCTTGTACTTTTCTTTCTGGTTAGTGTTGTTTTCTTTTAGTGTCATTGGATTTGGGTTGGGTTTTGTTTTCATTTTTGTTTGTTTTTTTTTCTTTTTGCTGCTTGGTTTAGCTCAGTCTTGTTTTGTGCATGTTATTACCTTTACAGGTCTGTCTAATTAAGAGAGGCTGGATGAACAATCTGGAGGAGTAAACATGTGACCGGCCCTTTCCATTGGGCATGGGAGTGAGCACGGTGGGGGGAAAGGAAGTGGTGTAAAGAAACCCAGAGACAAGGGTACAACAAGTGATGGAAAACGGTAGTGAGGGGGATGTAGGAGGCCTGGTAGGGCGTGATCAAAGGTAATGTAACCAAGAGGAATTACTGAAACCCAAAGGAAGACTGAGCATGTCAGTGGGCACAAGAGGAAAATCAAAGAGTATAGAAGAGTGAGCTGGGAAGCAAGGGCCAGTTATAGACGTCTAAATAAAGGCATGTACATATGTACATATATTTACAAAGGGGCATGGGGAAATAGATCTATGTCCATAAGTTTATAGATTTAGTATTAAGGTAGCAGATGGACATAGGGCCTCCGCTCAAGGACTCCCTCATTGCAATAACACTGTTCTATTAAATTGGCATTCTAAGATGCTCACCTTCCCTACACAATCACTGACCACAAAGCGGCTGCATAAGCAAATGTGGTGAAGAAAGCCGATGGTGTCCAGCTACCTAAAGATATAGCGTGTGGGGTCTTAAAGGCCTGAGGGTAAAGAAACAGCCATCTGGCTCTGAAGCAACAGAGCCCACATGGAGAAAGCATACCAGCCTGTGTGATCACAAAGTTTTAAAGGGATAAGGCAACAGGCATCATGAGAACAAAAAAATCTTATCATGGAGAATGAGAGGGGACTGCCGGGTATAGACCCAAAACCTATTTGCAGTGCACTGGACATCCCCTTACAGAAGGATCTCAGAGTGGAGATTAAAGAATACAGGGTATGAGACAGCAAAGATGAAACACAACTTTCCTCTAGTTCTTAATGCTTTCTCTTGCCCCACTATCATGATCCCAGTTCTACCATACTAATCTGGCCAAACTAGAGAAGGTATTCTAGTACCGATAGGAATTTCAAACACGGGGGATCCAGAGTGGATGGGCCCTTTACCAGTGTTATGAGTGGAGATACTGGGAGGGTGGAGGAAGGGCAGGATGGAAAGTGGGAACCGATTACAAGGATCTTCATTGACCTCAAAAGAAAGGTGGGTGAAAATATGACAAAAGAATTAGTACATTTCCAAGGATTGATGAGGGATGGGTGGCGGGCATTGAGGGGGGAAAAATGAGGAGCTGAGGCCAGGGGCTTGGGTGGAGAGTGGATATTTTGTGAATAAGGAGGGCAATTAATGTACAGATGGGCTTCAAACAGATGATGTATTTATGGATTGTGGTTAGTGTTGTAGGAGCCACTAATGAAAAGATCATAAAAGAAACAAAAATAATCTTGGCAGAGGGCTCATGCAAGGATGATCTCAGGCTGGATTAGACCAGTCAAAACAGCTACTGGAGTCGCCTCACCCTGTGTCTATTACTGAGTCAGCCATGATGCTTAGGACCCACAGCCCCAGCAGCTGGCCAGAGAGGGAGGTGGATCTCTGAGGCCATTCCACAGGGGGAATGGTCCTCTGTCCTGCAGGGCCCACCCTCCTTTGTAAGCATGCTGCCTGGGGCAAGGCTTTCATGGAGTCCACACCATGGGAGCTCTACTACTCATGGGGGATTGGCAGGAAGCCTCTGCTCATGCGCACACACCACCAACTAGCTGGAGGATCTCCGTGAACAAAGCCTGAGGCAGACAACAAGCCCACTAACTGATGCTGTAAGAGATACAATCAGCATCCAGAAACCTGCAACTGGGAGTAAGAGGCAGCATACCTTGGTCCCAGCCCCTCCCATTCTAATCTACAAGGAGTGACATTGCAAAGCAGAGGGTTTTCATAAAGCACTTCCAGGACTGTGGAATGAGCAGCCTCGTTTGTGGACATGGATACTCTGTGATCCAGACGTACTACCTCCTCCCTTACAGTCAGCTGAGACAAAAACCCTTGCAAGCAGAAAGCCATGCATCTGAACAGTATCCACCAGCCACTCATGTGCAGCACAGCTGCCTCCAAAGAGCCTTCCTGAGTGAGAGAGAAATCATGCAGAAGCCTGGTCTGCACTCAAGAGAGTTTTATGAGCGTTAGGGAGGCGTGGTGGGCAAGTCTGGCCGACCCCAGTGGCTGAATTGAATTTACATGGCCTAGATTGGTCAATCCAGGTACAGGAACCACCCAGGTGACCTCCCCTTCATGGCCAGAAATCTGGACCTCTGAGCATGCACAGGGTGCCTCTCCTAACTGGGCTCTTATCTTGGCCCTATGGGCATGCATAACGGATGCCCCAGTCCCTAGTATAGCTACCTAACATTTGCCCCCCTGAAGAGATATGGACCCAAATCTTTGGGGGTACTGGGCGACGACATCTCTAGCTGCTTCCTGCTGGCAAAAGGGGCGAGGTGGGGCTTTGGGTCCATACCCTTCCTACACTGCTGGGAGGGGTTGTCCATTGAGGGCAACTTTATCCAGGATGGATAAGGTTGAGGTGGTCCAGGAGATGGTAGTCGTGGACCTGGCACACTTGGTTCAGAAGCTTTAATCACCCGATAACTTCTGAGAAAAACAAACGGTCTAAAAGGTGAACAGTTTGACTACGACAAGGCTAAGCTTGTGAGGTGGCAGTGGCCTTGAAATTAGGTGAGTGTCACAGGAAACAAAAATAATCTTAGGATTACCAGACATGTGTGTTTGTTCATTGGAAGTACAGGAAGAGGGATAAAAGCATTCACACTTTCCCCTAGGAGGGCACAGGTTTGGGCACTACTAGGTGCAGTCGGATCACTGATTCATTTATGATGCTAAGGTCTTGGACCCGCTGATAAGACCCATCCTTCTTTTTAACCCTATAACGCTTCAATTTTAATTTTGGGAAAAAATTTTCTTTTTGTTGTGGACTTTCATAGTTATAAATATATATATGTATTAATATATACATTTTTTAATGTTATGAAAACATCATGCTTCGCGTTATAGAGTTAAATGGAAATAATGGGCTAGTGCAGGACGAGTCAAAAGTGACCAAAATAGAGTAACTGCCTAAGTCATTTTGAATTTTCTTGGGTTCAATTGGAGTAAAGGCTTGTAAATTACCCGGGGTCCAAATTCCCATGGTGCCTCCTACAATGGGTAGAATGTTCAGGGATGTTTCAGGGCTGGGAGATTAATAACCCCTAAGTCCAGGATACCTTAGGGCAGGGGTCCTTAAACTGTTTACCCAGGGGGCCAGTTCACTATCCCTCAGGCCTTTTGAAGGAAAGACTATAGTTTAAAAAAACAAATATTACGAACAAATTCATGTGCACACTGCACATCTTGATTTGAAGTTCAAAAAAAAAATAAATGGGGCACATACACCCGGCAGAAAGGATCAACGTCCTCGGCTGTCTGCATGTGGCCCACAGGTTGTAGTTTGAGGACCCCTGCCCTCGGCATTCACCAAGAGGATGTGGTTTCAACCCAAAAGCTTGGAGACTCTACAATTTGTTTAAAAGTGATGGGGCAGAAGGAGTCCCTGATTGACCCACGCAAGACTAGTTTTCCCATCCCCTGTTACTAAGAGTTCATAGTTATGGTTAAAGGGAAACAGGATATCCCGATCTGATCCCGTTACTTCAAGTGTGGGCTGACATTGCCACTAAGAAGCCTGCAAATATAAAAGACTTACCTCCTCCCGCAAAGAAAGGGCCCTTGTTTCCAAGGTTTCAGGAAACATGGAAGGACCGGAAAAACAAACGGTCCAAGTTCCCAAAACCACATAGGTGGAGGCCATCCCTCCCCATCACCCTCCCCCACCCCTCCCCTCCCCCATCGCTCCCCCACCCCTCCCCTCCCCTCCCCTCCCCTCCCCATCACTCTCCCCTAATCGGCTTTATCCCATTTTGCAGGAGAACTCTGGGAGTGGGAGAGCTGGCTTCAAACCCTTTCTTTCAACGCCCGCCCTATAAGGTTTCTAGGGTCCAGAAATAGAAAACTTCTAACAGACCCTTATTGAGTCACTCCCTCCCCCACCGGCCCCCCAAACTCACCCCCACCCCTAACAAGGAGCCCCCCACACACACTAGTACTGGTATGACTTCCATACTCATCAGCCCACCTGGAATGCTTGCCAACAACTTCTCCAGGTGCTGTTCACAACGGAGGAGGGTAGCCCTTCCAGACAGAGGCCCAGTAAGCAGTCAGTGAACCTGATGGTCAGCGAGCGGGCACTCCCCACTTGAGAGAAACTCTTTTGGCCACTACACCAACAATGTGGGATCTCAATTCCTAGCAAGGCCCAGAGGACTTTACCAGGTATCAACCATTGCTCTTACATGACCCTCTGCAGAAGAGCTAGGAAACCTATGAATTTATCTAAGGTCAGTGAGAATTTTCAGGTTCCTATAAGAGAATATCCGCCTGCCTTTCTAGAGTGGCTGAGGGAAGCCTACGGGCTTTATACCCCTAACGGCCCGGAGGCACTGAAAACAGGAGGGCAATAAGTATTGCCTTTATTACTCAGTCAGTCTGCCTCAGACATGACAAAGAAGTGGGAAGGGTTTGAAGGGAAAAATCTTAGCGATTTGGTACAAGTGGCTCATTGAGTGTATAACAACAGAGATGACCCTAGCACGACAGAGACAAAGAAGCTAGCTAAAATAATCGTAATTGCCATGAGATACCCCAGAGACTCAGGAAAAGGAGAGCATGGCCCACTCACGGAGAGACTAACCTGTGGGCACCGCCAAGCCATGGGGAAGGACCAATGTGCCTACTGCAGGAAAGAAGGACACTGGAAAAATCAGTGCCTTGAAAACCCCAGGAGAGGTGCACGACCCTCCACTAGAGTGGATGGGCCTCATCTGCACGTAGAAAGACCCAAGCAAGAGACAATAATGCTTGAAGAAGCTCAATGAAGGGGTCAGGGCTCTGTTTCACTTCGCCGCCAAAAGCCCAGGCTAACTCTCCAAGTAGGAGGCCAGGCAGTAAATTTCTTGGTGGACACAGGGGCCACCTTGTCAGGTTCAGAAAAGAATATGGGCACATTTTCAAGAAGAAAGATGTGAATTACTGTGAGCCTATGATTCCGTCCACAGATAACTCACACCAGAAGGTTTGCATGTAGGGTAGGTGGGTTTCCCAAGACAACAAAATAACAAATATCTATCAGCCCTTTGGCCCAGTTAGCCACCTGGTTATGATATCACTGGCTTCTGGCTCAGCTGCTGAGCCAGTGAAGCAGTTATAGCAGGAGAAGACTAGGTGGCCAGTGGCCATCAACGGAAGGACCAAATCTCCACAGTGGGCTTCCTGTTTCAATATGGAGCCACGTATGTTACCTGCTGGACACCATCTCTATCCTGAGCTCATAATTGCCATCGCAGGTCTAGAATGCGGCGCGCAGGTACACACTATATGAAACAGTCTCTGATTAACCCCTCTCGATAACTTGCTGACATGGGAGTCTGGATAATCCTGTACATTTACTTTGCAGATTAAAAAACTCACTCAAAAACACACGGGAGTTGACCCAGAGACACACAACTGGTTAACAACAAAGTCATATTCACAACCAGCGTCTGGACCAAGAGCACGGTGCCCCACAGAACTGTGCCCATTGAGCAGTCAATATCTCCTGGACTCTCAAAAGATCTGAGCTGATACCCACCCCCCCACATCCTTGCAGCCCCAAAAGATTGTATTTCACAGGATGGCACCGGATCTGCAGCTCGCGGAGAGGGACATATTTGATCAGAGAACACAGGGCAGAACAAGGGGGAGGAGGGGAGAATGGAGCACATCCTGGCCCAATACACCTTGAGGATGATGTTCCCAATCAGAGAAGCCAATCCACAGAGAAGACCACATGGGCAGCCCCACGATGAGAAACGTCCCTCAAAGACCCATAGCCTTAGAGGGGACAACACTGGACACACAGTGTGGGAACTGCGCCCGAACTGATCCTGCCACTTCGATGCATGACACTAAGAGAGTGCAGCGGAAGAGTAAGAAACCGGAGCATCAAAGTCCCCGGGGAATGCCAAAGGTGGACTTTGTGGTCAGGGTTCGGTGCCCCCACAGACTGGACTGGAAAACACTCCTAAAGTTCACCACACAGTCCTTGTACTTTTCTTTCTGGTTAGTGTTGTTTTCTTTTAGTGTCATTGGATTTGGGTTGGGTTTTGTTTTCATTTTTGTTTGTTTTTTTTTCTTTTTGCTGCTTGGTTTAGCTCAGTCTTGTTTTGTGCATGTTATTACCTTTACAGGTCTGTCTAATTAAGAGAGGCTGGATGAACAATCTGGAGGAGTAAACATGTGACCGGCCCTTTCCATTGGGCATGGGAGTGAGCACGGTGGGGGGAAAGGAAGTGGTGTAAAGAAACCCAGAGACAAGGGTACAACAAGTGATGGAAAACGGTAGTGAGGGGGATGTAGGAGGCCTGGTAGGGCGTGATCAAAGGTAATGTAACCAAGAGGAATTACTGAAACCCAAAGGAAGACTGAGCATGTCAGTGGGCACAAGAGGAAAATCAAAGAGTATAGAAGAGTGAGCTGGGAAGCAAGGGCCAGTTATAGACGTCTAAATAAAGGCATGTACATATGTACATATATTTACAAAGGGGCATGGGGAAATAGATCTATGTCCATATGTTTATAGATTTAGTATTAAGGTAGCAGATGGACATAGGGCCTCCGCTCAAGGACTCCCTCATTGCAATAACACTGTTCTATTAAATTGGCATTCTAAGATGCTCACCTTCCCTACACAATCACTGACCACAAAGCGGCTGCATAAGCAAATGTGGTGAAGAAAGCCGATGGTGTCCAGCTACCTAAAGATATAGCGTGTGGGGTCTTAAAGGCCTGAGGGTAAAGAAACAGCCATCTGGCTCTGAAGCAACAGAGCCCACATGGAGAAAGCATACCAGCCTGTGTGATCACAAAGTTTTAAAGGGATAAGGCAACAGGCATCATGAGAACAAAAAAATCTTATCATGGAGAATGAGAGGGGACTGCCGGGTATAGACCCAAAACCTATTTGCAGTGCACTGGACATCCCCTTACAGAAGGATCTCAGAGTGGAGATTAAAGAATACAGGGTATGAGACAGCAAAGATGAAACACAACTTTCCTCTAGTTCTTAATGCTTTCTCTTGCCCCACTATCATGATCCCAGTTCTACCATACTAATCTGGCCAAACTAGAGAAGGTATTCTAGTACCGATAGGAATTTCAAACACGGGGGATCCAGAGTGGATGGGCCCTTTACCAGTGTTATGAGTGGAGATACTGGGAGGGTGGAGGAAGGGCAGGATGGAAAGTGGGAACCGATTACAAGGATCTTCATTGACCTCAAAAGAAAGGTGGGTGAAAATATGACAAAAGAATTAGTACATTTCCAAGGATTGATGAGGGATGGGTGGCGGGCATTGAGGGGGGAAAAATAAGGAGCTGAGGCCAGGGGCTTGGGTGGAGAGTGGATATTTTGTGAATAAGGAGGGCAATTAATGTACAGATGGGCTTCAAACAGATGATGTATTTATGGATTGTGGTTAGTGTTGTAGGAGCCACTAATGAAAAGATCATAAAAGAAACAAAAATAATCTTGGCAGAGGGCTCATGCAAGGATGATCTCAGGCTGGATTAGACCAGTCAAAACAGCTACTGGAGTCTCCTCACCCTGTGTCTATTACTGAGTCAGCCATGATGCTTAGGACCCACAGCCCCAGCAGCTGGCCAGAGAGGGAGGTGGATCTCTGAGGCCATTCCACAGGGGGAATGGTCCTCTGTCCTGCAGGGCCCACCCTCCTTTGTAAGCATGCTGCCTGGGGCAAGGCTTTCATGGAGTCCACACCATGGGAGCTCTACTACTCATGGGGGATTGGCAGGAAGCCTCTGCTCATGCGCACACACCACCAACTAGCTGGAGGATCTCCGTGAACAAAGCCTGAGGCAGACAACAAGCCCACTAACTGATGCTGTAAGAGATACAATCAGCATCCAGAAACCTGCAACTGGGAGTAAGAGGCAGCATACCTTGGTCCCAGCCCCTCCCACTCTAATCTACAAGGAGTGACATTGCAAAGCAGAGGGTTTTCATAAAGCACTTCCAGGACTGTGGAATGAGCAGCCTCGTTTGTGGACATGGATACTCTGTGATCCAGACGTACTACCTCCTCCCTTACAGTCAGCTGAGACAAAAACCCTTGCAAGCAGAAAGCCATGCATCTGAACAGTATCCACCAGCCACTCATGTGCAGCACAGCTGCCTCCAAAGAGCCTTCCTGAGTGAGAGAGAAATCATGCAGAAGCCTGGTCTGCACTCAAGAGAGTTTTATGAGCGTTAGGGAGGCGTGGTGGGCAAGTCTGGCCGACCCCAGTGGCTGAATTGAATTTACATGGCCTAGATTGGTCAATCCAGGTACAGGAACCACCCAGGTGACCTCCCCTTCATGGCCAGAAATCTGGACCTCTGAGCATGCACAGGGTGCCTCTCCTAACTGGGCTCTTATCTTGGCCCTATGGGCATGCATAACGGATGCCCCAGTCCCTAGTATAGCTACCTAACATTTGCCCCCCTGAAGAGATATGGACCCAAATCTTTGGGGGTACTGGGCGACGACATCTCTAGCTGCTTCCTGCTGGCAAAAGGGGCGAGGTGGGGCTTTGGGTCCATACCCTTCCTACACTGCTGGGAGGGGTTGTCCATTGAGGGCAACTTTATCCAGGATGGATAAGGTTGAGGTGGTCCAGGAGATGGTAGTCGTGGACCTGGCACACTTGGTTCAGAAGCTTTAATCACCCGATAACTTCTGAGAAAAACAAACGGTCTAAAAGGTGAACAGTTTGACTACGACAAGGCTAAGCTTGTGAGGTGGCAGTGGCCTTGAAATTAGGTGAGTGTCACAGGAAACAAAAATAATCTTAGGATTACCAGACATGTGTGTTTGTTCATTGGAAGTACAGGAAGAGGGATAAAAGCATTCACACTTTCCCCTAGGAGGGCACAGGTTTGGGCACTACTAGGTGCAGTCGGATCACTGATTCATTTATGATGCTAAGGTCTTGGACCCGCTGATAAGACCCATCCTTCTTTTTAACCCTATAACGCTTCAATTTTAATTTTGGGAAAAAATTTTCTTTTTGTTGTGGACTTTCATAGTTATAAATATATATATATGTATTAATATATACATTTTTTAATGTTATGAAAACATCATGCTTCGCGTTATAGAGTTAAATGGAAATAATGGGCTAGTGCAGGACGAGTCAAAAGTGACCAAAATAGAGTAACTGCCTAATTCATTTTGAATTTTCTTGGGTTCAATTGGAGTAAAGGCTTGTAAATTACCCGGGGTCCAAATTCCCATGGTGCCTCCTACAATGGGTAGAATGTTCAGGGATGTTTCAGGGCTGGGAGATTAATAACCCCTAAGTCCAGGATACCTTAGGGCAGGGGTCCTTAAACTGTTTACCCAGGGGGCCAGTTCACTATCCCTCAGGCCTTTTGAAGGAAAGACTATAGTTTAAAAAAACAAATATTACGAACAAATTCATGTGCACACTGCACATCTTGATTTGAAGTTCAAAAAAAAAATAAATGGGGCACATACACCCGGCAGACAGGATCAACGTCCTCGGCTGTCTGCATGTGGCCCACAGGTTGTAGTTTGAGGACCCCTGCTCTCGGCATTCACCAAGAGGATGTGGTTTCAACCCAAAAGCTTGGAGACTCTACAATTTGTTTAAAAGTGATGGGGCAGAAGGAGTCCCTGATTGACCCACGCAAGACTAGTTTTCCCATCCCCTGTTACTAAGAGTTCATAGTTATGGTTAAAGGGAACCAGGATATCCCGATCTGATCCCGTTACTTCAAGTGTGGGCTGTCATTGCCACTAAGAAGCCTGCAAATATAAAAGACTTACTCCCTCCCGCAAAGAAAGGGCCCTTGTTTCCAAGGTTTCAGGAAACATGGAAGGACCGGAAAAACAAACGGTCCAAGTTCCCAAAACCACATAGGTGGAGGCCATCCCTCCCCATCGCCCTCCCCCACCCCTCCCCTCCCTCACCCCTCCCCTCCCCCATCCCTCCCCCTCCCCTCCCCTCCCCTCCCCATCACTCTCCCCTAATCGTCTTTATCCCATTTTGCAGGAGAACTCTGGGAGTGGGAGAGCTGGCTTCAAACCCTTTCTTTCAACCCCCCGCCCTATAAGGTTTCTAGGGTCCAGAAATAGAAAACTTCTAACAGGCCCTTATTGAGTCACTCCCTCCCCCACCGGCCCCCCAAACTCACCCCCACCCCTAACAAGCAGCCCCCCACACACACTAGTACTGGTATGACTTCCATACTCATCAGCCCACCTGGAATGCTTGCCAACAACTTCTCCAGGTGCTGTTCACAACGGAGGAGGGTAGCCCTTCCAGACAGAGGCCCAGTAAGCAGTCAGTGAACCTGATGATCAGCGAGCGGGCACTCCCCACTTGAGAGAAACTCTTTTGGCCACTACACCAACAATGTGGGATCTCAATTCCTAGCAAGGCCCGGAGGACTTTACCAGGTATCAACCATTGCTCTTACATGACCCTCTGCAGAAGAGCTAGGAAACCTATGAATTTATCTAAGGTCAGTGAGAATTTTCAGGTTCCTATAAGAGAATATCCGCCTGCCTTTTTAGAGTGGCTGAGGGAAGCCTACGGGCTTTATACCCCTAACGGCCCGGAGGCACTGAAAACAGGAGGGCATTAAGTATTGCCTTTATTACTCAGTCAGTCTGCCTCAGACATGACAAAGAAGTGGGAAGGGTTTGAAGGGAAAAATCTTAGCGATTTGGTACAAGTGGCTCATTGAGTGTATAACAACAGAGATGACCCTAGCACGACAGAGACAAAGAAGCTAGCTAAAATAATCGTAATTGCCATGAGATACCCCAGAGACTCAGGAAAAGGAGAGCATGGCCCACTCACGGAGAGACTAACCTGTGGGCACCGCCAAGCCATGGGGAAGGACCAATGTGCCTACTGCAGGAAAGAAGGACACTGGAAAAATCAGTGCCTTGAAAACCCCAGGAGAGGTGCACGACCCTCCACTAGAGTGGATGGGCCTCATCTGCACGTAGAAAGACCCAAGCAAGAGACAATAATGCTTGAAGAAGCTCAATGAAGGGGTCAGGGCTCTGTTTCACTTCGCCGCCAAAAGCCCAGGCTAACTCTCCAAGTAGGAGGCCAGGCAGTAAATTTCTTGGTGGACACAGGGGCCACCTTGTCAGGTTCAGAAAGGAATATGGGCACATTTTCAAGAAGAAAGATGTGAATTACTGTGAGCCTATGATTCCTTCCACAGATAACTCACACCGGAAGGTTTGCATGGAGGGTAGGTGGGTTTCCCAAGACAACAAAATAACAAATATCTATCAGCCCTTTGGCCCAGTTAGCCACCTGGTTATGATATCACTGGCTTCTGGCTCAGCTGCTGAGCCAGTGAAGCAGTTATAGCAGGAGAAGACTAGGTGGCCAGTGGCCATCAACGGAAGGACCAAATCTCCACAGTGGGCTTCCTGTTTCAATATGGAGCCACGTATGTTACCTGCTGGACACCATCTCTATCCTGAGCTCATAATTGCCATCGCAGGTCTAGAATGCGGCGCGCAGGTACACACTATATGAAACAGTCTCTGATTAACCCCTCTCGATAACTTGCTGACATGGGAGTCTGGATAATCCTGTACATTTACTTTGCAGATTAGAAAACTCACTCAAAAACACACGGGAGTTGACCCAGAGACACACAACTGGTTAACAACAAAGTCATATTCACAACCAGCGTCTGGACCAAGAGCACGGTGCCCCACAGAACTGTGCCCATCGAGCAGTCAATATCTCCTGGACTCTCAAAAGATCTGAGCTGATACCCACCCCCCCACCCCCACATCCTTGCAGCCCCAAAAGATTGTATTTCACAGGATGGCACCGGATCTGCAGCTCGCGGAGAGGGACATATCTGATCAGAGAACACAGGGCAGAACAAGGGGGAGGAGGGGAGAATGGAGCACACCCTGGGCCAATACACCTTGAGGATGATGTTCCCAATCAGAGAAGCCAATCCACAGAGAAGACCACATGGGCAGCCCCACGATGAGAAACGTCCCTCAAAGACCCATAGCCTTAGAGGGGACAACACTGGACACACAGTGTGGGAACTGCGCCCGAACTGATCCTGCCACTTCGATGCATGACACTAAGAGAGTGCAGCGGAAGAGTAAGAAAACGGAGCATCAAAGTCCCCGGGGAATGCCAAAGGTGGACTTTGTGGTCAGGGTTCGGTGCCCCCACAGACTGGACTGGAAAACACTCCTAAAGTTCACCACACAGTCCTTGTACTTTTCTTTCTGGTTAGTGTTGTTTTCTTTTAGTGTCATTGGATTTGGGTTGGGTTTTGTTTTCATTTTTGTTTGTTTGTTTTTCTTTTTGCTGCTTGGTTTAGCTCAGTCTTGTTTTGTGCATGTTATTACCTTTACAGGTCTGTCTAATTAAGAGAGGCTGGATGAACAATCTGGAGGAGTAAACATGTGACCGGCCCTTTCCATTGGGCATGGGAGTGAGCACGGTGGGGGGAAAGGAAGTGGTGTAAAGAAACCCAGAGACAAGGGTACAACAAGTGATGGAAAATGGTAGTGAGGGGGATGTAGGAGGCCTGGTAGGGCGTGATCAAAGGTAATGTAACCAAGAGGAATTACTGAAACCCAAAGGAAGACTGAGCATGTCAGTGGGCACAAGAGGAAAATCAAAGAGTATAGAAGAGTGAGCTGGGAAGCAAGGGCCAGTTATAGACGTCTAAATAAAGGCATGTACATATGTACATATATTTACAAAGGGGCATGGGGAAATAGATCTATGTCCATATGTTTATAGATTTAGTATTAAGGTAGCAGATGGACATAGGGCCTCCGCTCAAGGACTCCCTCATTGCAATAACACTGTTCTATTAAATTGGCATTCTAAGATGCTCACCTTCCCTACACAATCACTGACCACAAAGCGGCTGCATAAGCAAATGTGGTGAAGAAAGCCGATGGTGTCCAGCTACCTAAAGATATAGCGTGTGGGGTCTTAAAGGCCTGAGGGTAAAGAAACAGCCATCTGGCTCTGAAGCAACAGAGCCCACATGGAGAAAGCATACCAGCCTGTGTGATCACAAAGTTTTAAAGGGATAAGGCAACAGGCATCATGAGAACAAAAAAATCTTATCATGGAGAATGAGAGGGGACTGCCGGGTATAGACCCAAAACCTATTTGCAGTGCACTGGACATCCCCTTACAGAAGGATCTCAGAGTGGAGATTAAAGAATACAGGGTATGAGACAGCAAAGATGAAACACAACTTTCCTCTAGTTCTTAATGCTTTCTCTTGCCCGACTATCATGATCCCAGTTCTACCATACTAATCTGGCCAAACTAGAGAAGGTATTCTAGTACCGATAGGAATTTCAAACACGGGGAATCCAGAGTGGATGGGCCCTTTACCAGTGTTATGAGTGGAGATACTGGGAGGGTGGAGGAAGGGCAGGATGGAAAGTGGGAACCGATTACAAGGATCTTCATTGACCTCAAAAGAAAGGTGGGTGAAAATATGACAAAAGAATTAGTACATTTCCAAGGATTGATGAGGGATGGGTGGCGGGCATTGAGGGGGGAAAAATGAGGAGCTGAGGCCAGGGGCTTGGGTGGAGAGTGGATATTTTGTGAATAAGGAGGGCAATTAATGTACAGATGGGCTTCAAACAGATGATGTATTTATGGATTGTGGTTAGTGTTGTAGGAGCCACTAATGAAAAGATCATAAAAGAAACAAAAATAATCTTGGCAGAGGGCTCATGCAAGGATGATCTCAGGCTGGATTAGACCAGTCAAAACAGCTACTGGAGTCGCCTCACCCTGTGTCTATTACTGAGTCAGCCATGATGCTTAGGACCCACAGCCCCAGCAGCTGGCCAGAGAGGGAGGTGGATCTCTGAGGCCATTCCACAGGGGGAATGGTCCTCTGTCCTGCAGGGCCCACCCTCCTTTGTAAGCATGCTGCCTGGGGCAAGGCTTTCATGGAGTCCACACCATGGGAGCTCTACTACTCATGGGGGATTGGCAGGAAGCCTCTGCTCATGCGCACACACCACCAACTAGCTGGAGGATCTCCGTGAACAAAGCCTGAGGCAGACAACAAGCCCACTAACTGATGCTGTAAGAGATACAATCAGCATCCAGAAACCTGCAACTGGGAGTAAGAGGCAGCATACCTTGGTCCCAGCCCCTCCCACTCTAATCTACAAGGAGTGACATTGCAAAGCAGAGGGTTTTCATAAAGCACTTCCAGGACTGTGGAATGAGCAGCCTCGTTTGTGGACATGGATACTCTGTGATCCAGACGTACTACCTCCTCCCTTACAGTCAGCTGAGACAAAAACCCTTGCAAGCAGAAAGCCATGCATCTGAACAGTATCCACCAGCCACTCATGTGCAGCACAGCTGCCTCCAAAGAGCCTTCCTGAGTGAGAGAGAAATCATGCAGAAGCCTGGTCTGCACTCAAGAGAGTTTTATGAGCGTTAGGGAGGCGTGGTGGGCAAGTCTGGCCGACCCCAGTGGCTGAATTGAATTTACATGGCCTAGATTGGTCAATCCAGGTACAGGAACCACCCAGGTGACCTCCCCTTCATGGCCAGAAATCTGGACCTCTGAGCATGCACAGGGTGCCTCTCCTAACTGGGCTCTTATCTTGGCCCTATGGGCATGCATAACGGATGCCCCAGTCCCTAGTATAGCTACCTAACATTTGCCCCCCTGAAGAGATATGGACCCAAATCTTTGGGGGTACTGGGCGACGACATCTCTAGCTGCTTCCTGCTGGCAAAAGGGGCGAGGTTGGGCTTTGGGTCCATACCCTTCCTACACTGCTGGGAGGGGTTGTCCATTGAGGGCAACTTTATCCAGGATGGATAAGGTTGAGGTGGTCCAGGAGATGGTAGTCGTGGACCTGGCACACTTGGTTCAGAAGCTTTAATCACCCGATAACTTCTGAGAAAAACAAACAGTCTAAAAGGTGAACAGTTTGACTACGACAAGGCTAAGCTTGTGAGGTGGCAGTGGCCTTGAAATTAGGTGAGTGTCACAGGAAACAAAAATAATCTTAGGATTACCAGACATGTGTGTTTGTTCATTGGAAGTACAGGAAGAGGGATAAAAGCATTCACACTTTCCCCTAGGAGGGCACAGGTTTGGGCACTACTAGGTGCAGTCGGATCACTGATTCATTTATGATGCTAAGGTCTTGGACCCGCTGATAAGACCCATCCTTCTTTTTAACCCTATAACGCTTCAATTTTAATTTTGGGAAAAAATTTTCTTTTTGTTGTGGACTTTCATAGTTATAAATATATATATATGTATTAATATATACATTTTTTAATGTTATGAAAACATCATGCTTCGCGTTATAGAGTTAAATGGAAATAATGGGCTAGTGCAGGACGAGTCAAAAGTGACCAAAATAGAGTAACTGCCTAATTCATTTTGAATTTTCTTGGGTTCAATTGGAGTAAAGGCTTGTAAATTACCCGGGGTCCAAATTCCCATGGTGCCTCCTACAATGGGTAGAATGTTCAGGGATGTTTCAGGGCTGGGAGATTAATAACCCCTAAGTCCAGGATACCTTAGGGCAGGGGTCCTTAAACTGTTTACCCAGGGGGCCAGTTCACTATCCCTCAGGCCTTTTGAAGGAAAGACTATAGTTTAAAAAAACAAATATTACGAACAAATTCATGTGCACACTGCACATCTTGATTTGAAGTTCAAAAAAAAAATAAATGGGGCACATACACCCGGCAGACAGGATCAACGTCCTCGGCTGTCTGCATGTGGCCCACAGGTTGTAGTTTGAGGACCCCTGCTCTCGGCATTCACCAAGAGGATGTGGTTTCAACCCAAAAGCTTGGAGACTCTACAATTTGTTTAAAAGTGATGGGGCAGAAGGAGTCCCTGATTGACCCACGCAAGACTAGTTTTCCCATCCCCTGTTACTAAGAGTTCATAGTTATGGTTAAAGGGAACCAGGATATCCCGATCTGATCCCGTTACTTCAAGTGTGGGCTGACATTGCCACTAAGAAGCCTGCAAATATAAAAGACTTACTCCCTCCCGCAAAGAAAGGGCCCTTGTTTCCAAGGTTTCAGGAAACATGGAAGGACCGGAAAAACAAACGGTCCAAGTTCCCAAAACCACATAGGTGGAGGCCATCCCTCCCCATCGCCCTCCCCCACCCCTCCACTCCATCACCCCTCCCCTCCCCCATCCCTCCCCCTCCCCTCCCCTCCCCTCCCCATCACTCTCCCCTAATCGTCTTTATCCCATTTTGCAGGAGAACTCTGGGAGTGGGAGAGCTGGCTTCAAACCCTTTCTTTCAACCCCCCGCCCTATAAGGTTTCTAGGGTCCAGAAATAGAAAACTTCTAACAGGCCCTTATTGAGTCACTCCCTCCCCCACCGGCCCCCCAAACTCACCCCCACCCCTAACAAGCAGCCCCCCACACACACTAGTACTGGTATGACTTCCATACTCATCAGCCCACCTGGAATGCTTGCCAACAACTTCTCCAGGTGCTGTTCACAACGGAGGAGGGTAGCCCTTCCAGACAGAGGCCCAGTAAGCAGTCAGTGAACCTGATGGTCAGCGAGTGGGCACTCCCCACTTGAGAGAAACTCTTTTGGCCACTACACCAACAATGTGGGATCTCAATTCCTAGCAAGGCCCGGAGGACTTTACCAGGTATCAACCATTGCTCTTACATGACCCTCTGCAGAAGAGCTAGGAAACCTATGAATTTATCTAAGGTCAGTGAGAATTTTCAGGTTCCTATAAGAGAATATCCGCCTGCCTTTTTAGAGTGGCTGAGGGAAGCCTACGGGCTTTATACCCCTAACGGCCCGGAGGCACTGAAAACAGGAGGGCATTAAGTATTGCCTTTATTACTCAGTCAGTCTGCCTCAGACATGACAAAGAAGTGGGAAGGGTTTGAAGGGAAAAATCTTAGCGATTTGGTACAAGTGGCTCATTGAGTGTATAACAACAGAGATGACCCTAGCACGACAGAGACAAAGAAGCTAGCTAAAATAATCGTAATTGCCATGAGATACCCCAGAGACTCAGGAAAAGGAGAGCATGGCCCACTCACGGAGAGACTAACCTGTGGGCACCGCCAAGCCATGGGGAAGGACCAATGTGCCTACTGCAGGAAAGAAGGACACTGGAAAAATCAGTGCCTTGAAAACCCCAGGAGAGGTGCACGACCCTCCACTAGAGTGGATGGGCCTCATCTGCACGTAGAAAGACCCAAGCAAGAGACAATAATGCTTGAAGAAGCTCAATGAAGGGGTCGGGGCTCTGTTTCACTTCGCCGCCAAAAGCCCAGGCTAACTCTCCAAGTAGGAGGCCAGGCAGTAAATTTCTTGGTGGACACAGGGGCCACCTTGTCAGGTTCAGAAAGGAATATGGGCACATTTTCAAGAAGAAAGATGTGAATTACTGTGAGCCTATGATTCCTTCCACAGATAACTCACACCGGAAGGTTTGCATGGAGGGTAGGTGGGTTTCCCAAGACAACAAAATAACAAATATCTATCAGCCCTTTGGCCCAGTTAGCCACCTGGTTATGATATCACTGGCTTCTGGCTCAGCTGCTGAGCCAGTGAAGCAGTTATAGCAGGAGAAGACTAGGTGGCCGGTGGCCATCAACGGAAGGACCAAATCTCCACAGTGGGCTTCCTGTTTCAATATGGAGCCACGTATGTTACCTGCTGGACACCATCTCTATCCTGAGCTCATAATTGCCATCGCAGGTCTAGAATGCGGCGCGCAGGTACACACTATATGAAACAGTCTCTGATTAACCCCTCTCGATAACTTGCTGACATGGGAGTCTGGATAATCCTGTACATTTACTTTGCAGATTAGAAAACTCACTCAAAAACACACGGGAGTTGACCCAGAGACACACAACTGGTTAACAACAAAGTCATATTCACAACCAGCGTCTGGACCAAGAGCACGGTGCCCCACAGAACTGTGCCCATCGAGCAGTCAATATCTCCTGGACTCTCAGAAGATCTGAGCTGATACCCACCCCCCCACCCCCACATCCTTGCAGCCCCAAAAGATTGTATTTCACAGGATGGCACCGGATCTGCAGCTCGCGGAGAGGGACATATCTGATCAGAGAACACAGGGCAGAACAAGGGGGAGGAGGGGAGAATGGAGCACACCCTGGCCCAATACACCTTGAGGATGATGTTCCCAATCAGAGAAGCCAATCCACAGAGAAGACCACATGGGCAGCCCCACGATGAGAAACGTCCCTCAAAGACCCATAGCCTTAGAGGGGACAACACTGGACACACAGTGTGGGAACTGCGCCCGAACTGATCCTGCCACTTCGATGCATGACACTAAGAGAGTGCAGCGGAAGAGTAAGAAACCGGAGCATCAAAGTCCCCGGGGAATGCCAAAGGTGGACTTTGTGGTCAGGGTTCGGTGCCCCCACAGACTGGACTGGAAAACACTCCTAAAGTTCACCACACAGTCCTTGTACTTTTCTTTCTGGTTAGTGTTGTTTTCTTTTAGTGTCATTGGATTTGGGTTGGGTTTTGTTTTCATTTTTGTTTGTTTTTTTTTTCTTTTTGCTGCTTGGTTTAGCTCAGTCTTGTTTTGTGCATGTTATTACCTTTACAGGTCTGTCTAATTAAGAGAGGCTGAATGAACAATCTGGAGGAGTAAACATGTGACCGGCCCTTTCCATTGGGCATGGGAGTGAGCACGGTGGGGGGAAAGGAAGTGGTGTAAAGAAACCCAGAGACAAGGGTACAACAAGTGATGGAAAACGGTAGTGAGGGGGATGTAGGAGGCCTGGTAGGGCGTGATCAAAGGTAATGTAACCAAGAGGAATTACTGAAACCCAAAGGAAGACTGAGCATGTCAGTGGGCACAAGAGGAAAATCAAAGAGTATAGAAGAGTGAGCTGGGAAGCAAGGGCCAGTTATAGACGTCTAAATAAAGGCATGTACATATGTACATATATTTACAAAGGGGCATGGGGAAATAGATCTATGTCCATATGTTTATAGATTTAGTATTAAGGTAGCAGATGGACATAGGGCCTCCGCTCCTGGACTCCCTCATTGCAATAACACTGTTCTATTAAATTGGCATTCTAAGATGCTCACCTTCCCTACACAATCACTGACCACAAAGCGGCTGCATAAGCAAATGTGGTGAAGAAAGCCGATGGTGTCCAGCTACCTAAAGATATAGCGTGTGGGGTCTTAAAGGCCTGAGGGTAAAGAAACAGCCATCTGGCTCTGAAGCAACAGAGCCCACATGGAGAAAGCATACCAGCCTGTGTGATCACAAAGTTTTAAAGGGATAAGGCAACAGGCATCATGAGAACAAAAAAATCTTATCATGGAGAATGAGAGGGGACTGCCGGGTATAGACCCAAAACCTAATTGCAGTGCACTGGACATCCCCTTACAGAAGGATCTCAGAGTGGAGATTAAAGAATACAGGGTATGAGACAGCAAAGATGAAACACAACTTTCCTCTAGTTCTTAATGCTTTCTCTTGCCCCACTATCATGATCCCAGTTCTACCATACTAATCTGGCCAAACTAGAGAAGGTATTCTAGTACCGATAGGAATTTCAAACACGGGGAATCCAGAGTGGATGGGCCCTTTACCAGTGTTATGAGTGGAGATACTGGGAGGGTGGAGGAAGGGCAGGATGGAAAGTGGGAACCGATTACAAGGATCTTCATTGACCTCAAAAGAAAGGTGGGTGAAAATATGACAAAAGAATTAGTACATTTCCAAGGATTGATGAGGGATGGGTGGCGGGCATTGAGGGGGGAAAAATGAGGAGCTGAGGCCAGGGGCTTGGGTGGAGAGTGGATATTTTGTGAATAAGGAGGGCAATTAATGTACAGATGGGCTTCAAACAGATGATGTATTTATGGATTGTGGTTAGTGTTGTAGGAGCCACTAATGAAAAGATCATAAAAGAAACAAAAATAATCTTGGCAGAGGGCTCATGCAAGGATGATCTCAGGCTGGATTAGACCAGTCAAAACAGCTACTGGAGTCGCCTCACCCTGTGTCTATTACTGAGTCAGCCATGATGCTTAGGACCCACAGCCCCAGCAGCTGGCCAGAGAGGGAGGTGGATCTCTGAGGCCATTCCACAGGGGGAATGGTCCTCTGTCCTGCAGGACCCACCCTCCTTTGTAAGCATGCTGCCTGGGGCAAGGCTTTCATGGAGTCCACACCATGGGAGCTCTACTACTCATGGGGGATTGGCAGGAAGCCTCTGCTCATGCGCACACACCACCAACTAGCTGGAGGATCTCCGTGAACAAAGCCTGAGGCAGACAACAAGCCCACTAACTGATGCTGTAAGAGATACAATCAGCATCCAGAAACCTGCAACTGGGAGTAAGAGGCAGCATACCTTGGTCCCAGCCCCTCCCACTCTAATCTACAAGGAGTGACATTGCAAAGCAGAGGGTTTTCATAAAGCACTTCCAGGACTGTGGAATGAGCAGCCTCGTTTGTGGACATGGATACTCTGTGATCCAGACGTACTACCTCCTCCCTTACAGTCAGCTGAGACAAAAACCCTTGCAAGCAGAAAGCCATGCATCTGAACAGTATCCACCAGCCACTCATGTGCAGCACAGCTGCCTCCAAAGAGCCTTCCTGAGTGAGAGAGAAATCATGCAGAAGCCTGGTCTGCACTCAAGAGAGTTTTATGAGCGTTAGGGAGGCGTGGTGGGCAAGTCTGGCCGACCCCAGTGGCTGAATTGAATTTACATGGCCTAGATTGGTCAATCCAGGTACAGGAACCACCCAGGTGACCTCCCCTTCATGGCCAGAAATCTGGACCTCTGAGCATGCACAGGATGCCTCTCCTAACTGGGCTCTTATCTTGGCCCTATGGGCATGCATAACGGATGCCCCAGTCCCTAGTATAGCTACCTAACATTTGCCCCCCTGAAGAGATATGGACCCAAATCTTTGGGGGTACTGGGCGACGACATCTCTAGCTGCTTCCTGCTGGCAAAAGGGGCGAGGTGGGGCTTTGGGTCCATACCCTTCCTACACTGCTGGGAGGGGTTGTCCATTGAGGGCAACTTTATCCAGGATGGATAAGGTTGAGGTGGTCCAGGAGATGGTAGTCGTGGACCTGGCACACTTGGTTCAGAAGCTTTAATCACCCGATAACTTCTGAGAAAAACAAACAGTCTAAAAGGTGAACAGTTTGACTACGACAAGGCTAAGCTTGTGAGGTGGCAGTGGCCTTGAAATTAGGTGAGTGTCACAGGAAACAAAAATAATCTTAGGATTACCAGACATGTGTGTTTGTTCATTGGAAGTACAGGAAGAGGGATAAAAGCATTCACACTTTCCCCTAGGAGGGCACAGGTTTGGGCACTACTAGGTGCAGTCGGATCACTGATTCATTTATGATGCTAAGGTCTTGGACCCGCTGATAAGACCCATCCTTCTTTTTAACCCTATAACGCTTCAATTTTAATTTTGGGAAAAAATTTTCTTTTTGTTGTGGACTTTCATAGTTATAAATATATATATATGTATTAATATATACATTTTTTAATGTTATGAAAACATCATGCTTCGCGTTATAGAGTTAAATGGAAATAATGGGCTAGTGCAGGACGAGTCAAAAGTGACCAAAATAGAGTAACTGCCTAATTCATTTTGAATTTTCTTGGGTTCAATTGGAGTAAAGGCTTGTAAATTACCCGGGGTCCAAATTCCCATGGTGCCTCCTACAATGGGTAGAATGTTCAGGGATGTTTCAGGGCTGGGAGATTAATAACCCCTAAGTCCAGGATACCTTAGGGCAGGGGTCCTTAAACTGTTTACCCAGGGGGCCAGTTCACTATCCCTCAGGCCTTTTGAAGGAAAGACTATAGTTTAAAAAAACAAATATTACGAACAAATTCATGTGCACACTGCACATCTTGATTTGAAGTTCAAAAAAAAAATAAATGGGGCACATACACCCGGCAGACAGGATCAACGTCCTCGGCTGTCTGCATGTGGCCCACAGGTTGTAGTTTGAGGACCCCTGCTCTCGGCATTCACCAAGAGGATGTGGTTTCAACCCAAAAGCTTGGAGACTCTACAATTTGTTTAAAAGTGATGGGGCAGAAGGAGTCCCTGATTGACCCACGCAAGACTAGTTTTCCCATCCCCTGTTACTAAGAGTTCATAGTTATGGTTAAAGGGAACCAGGATATCCCGATCTGATCCCGTTACTTCAAGTGTGGGCTGACATTGCCACTAAGAAGCCTGCAAATATAAAAGACTTACTCCCTCCCGCAAAGAAAGGGCCCTTGTTTCCAA